>NC_039490.1:1563512-1663062 GCF_003590095.1 Trichoplusia ni | reverse complement strand
CAATTAGTAGTCTTATGTCATTGCATTGTGCTGCTGTGCGGGCCCGAGACGATTCAATGGTAATTTGAATATTCGTCGGCAGCAGCGGAAGGCAGGTCCAAATAGCAAGGAGGTTTGTCATTGATATGGCTGTAGTTTTCGAACTAAATTGTCAGCGTCCCAGCTCGCTACAACCTAAAATAATCCCACGGGAACATAAAATATATATAAAAACTGCCCTCTGTGTTAATTTAGGACATAAACTATCTGTTTTCGACCAAAGCCGTTCAGTGGTTTTTGCGAGAAAGAGTTACAAACATCCATACACACTTACGATACGATATTTCTGTGGATCTTTCATTTATTTTAAAATTACAAATCTCAATTGTCTGGCCGTTTAGAACTAAAATAAAAGAGGCCCCTTAATAAATACAGTACAGTTGTGATGGTACCATCAAACACTAAAAGTGGACATAGAACATGCAAAGGAATACCGTTCAAGTTTACATGCTTGGTAGACGATAATTAACTTTTGTTTCCTGAGTGCGACCCTGCACTGAATCGCACAATATTTCTCGCGTGTCTGAATGAGCCCAAATCCAGTAAATTAACATAATGATTTATAACGGCCATTTCATTACTATACCAAGACGTAATTCTAGAACATTTATTGAAGAAGTGAAGCGGATAATTGGTTAGTTTTTATTCGAGGAAGCAAAGAAAATGGCTGTCGGTAAACTCGCTACTGTATAATTCGTTAAGCTCTGCATAACTCACAAATTATATTCCCGCGCGGTTTGTCTATGGCTCGACAACCTGTCATAAGTGACATTTAATTTGACGTGCGCTGACATACTTGACACGCCTGCAAGTGTTTAATGTACTGTAAAAATGTGTGTTGTGGAGTTTTTATTAGTCTTTGTCAAGTGAATAACAGTTAAGCATCCGTCAACATGTGAAGGCACTTTAACTTTGCGTTCTTGTCAAAATACTACATTTCGTAGACAACTGACATGTTACAGGCTCTTTAAACCTCGCCAATTGCTAAAGTGCAGGAACCTTGTCGCATCAAGGGCCATGTGACGTCATCCTAACGTTAAAAGCAGTGTTTAAAAACGACTTGCAATAGAAATGTGTTACTTCAGCAACCGCGACCAAAATGTGTCAACGATTGCAGGAATGCCACTTGTCTAAATTTCTTTGTATGTAGTCGATAAATAAAGTCTTTAAGATACAATAAAAAATATTATTATTAAAAAAAAAGAACACAGATAGAAACTTACCATTGCGGAGGTTTTACTAACATACAAATCGATCGCACAAAGACAACCAGATTAATGACATTGTTAATTTGACTGAATTTATGTAACTTTCGTCAATCACTTTTAACTTAACGAAAGCTCGTAAACTCGATATTGATGACATCACTAGACGTACAACCTAAATACAACTTGCCACAAACTCTTGATAACTGAAATAAATATCTCAACCAAACAATTTCTCTCCATGAAAGCTCATCCAGCGAGTTTAGGGTTAACGACTGTAGCACCACATTCCTAACCCATTGACCGCTTGCAAGTAATTGGCGCGCAGACCATAGATTAACTACGTAACTGTCATTATCTCATTCGTGTGAATCACTGACTTGGGCATAGACAAGATGGCATTTCTCCGAGGGCCAACGCTGGCGAATCACTCTAATATAAATAGCCAGTTATATTAGAGTGATTCGCCAGCCGAAAGAAATTTCTTTTTTATCTAGCTCACTTTTTGAACAGCTGTGTCCCACAGCTGGGCAAAAAGGCCTCCATCAAATCCTTCCAGGATTCTCTATCTTGGGCTACGTGGATACAGTCATTATTAGTATACATTTTTCTATTCTAATGTCAAGTAACATTACCTAGGCTAGACTTTTGGTTACATTTCGCTGCCAATTCATAGATCCTTTATACGAATTACTGTATTGGTACGAATGGGAATAGTAAGCATCATTGAAACTAGTATTTGACTGTAGATGTCGGACATTTGCAATCTAATCTATACTTCTATACTTACTTAATATATAAAGCTGAAGAGTTTGTTTGTTTGTTTGAACGCGCTAATCTCAAAAACTACTGGTCCAAATTGAATAAGCATTATTTTTTTGTGTTGAGTTGACCATTCATGGAGGAAGGCTTTAGGCTATAAACCATCACGCAGCGACTAATAGGAGCGAAGATACACTGGAAAATGTGAAAAAACAGGGAAAAATTATCCATCTTCGAAGGCTTCCGTTAAAAAATTCTAACTTGTATCTTTTAACCACGCGGACGAAGTCGCAGGCAACAGCTAGTATCTTGTAACGCCCACGGGGGCGCTTCAAATAGTTGGAAAGGACAGCTGTCATTTTGGAAGCATATTGGAGTAGCTTACTAGTTCAGAAGCTACTGCAGTTGAAGTTTTTTATAAGGTAACTTATGATGATGGTTCCTAGGTGCGAATATTTAGTGTTTCCAAAAATTAAACATTTAGATCTAGATCTGTCTAGATCCGTAGGCTACGGGGAAAGACGCGTATGTCGTAAAAATAATCACACTAGCTTATAAAAATTGAATTTTTGTGCATGTCTGTTACTTTGTCACATTCAAACAGCAAAACCAATTATGACAAATTTTTAAGGAGATAGCTGATACACTCAGATTTGTACACAGTCATACACGCGAATGAAACCTCAGGCAAAATACTTTTAAATTTTACAAGTATCTACTATTTCTATCAGTAATTATTCCGTCTCTACAAATCCACCTTCATTTGTTTTCCTCAAATAAGACAAGACTAGTCTGGTCAATGTCCTTTAATATCCAAAACTTGCAATGTGTGGGTAGTCGAAAATCCATTTGTTTGGCAACTTGGCCCACTGCGAGTCGCCTACGTGAACCAGATACCTGGGCTCCAATTCTGCTATTTACCATGGCCGATGAATGAATGAAAATTGGCTTAAAATGACACTTTTCGTATTCTCATAAGCATTTTATCTGAACAACTAGCTGTTGCCCGCGACTTCGTCCCCGTAGGTAGAAGATATTATAGTCCGATTTTTAATTAGAGGCAGTAAAATGACAATTGCAACTGTCATTTATACAAAAAAGGGTGACCCGCTACAATAGTGATGTTTGGAAATCTTACTACGACGATGACATTTAGTCATGCTTTATTTTATTTGTATCAAAAATTTACTATTTCTATTAATTGAGCTTTTATAATTGTAAGTTGATATTAAATTTGTTTTTCATCCAACCACTGCATAATGTCAGAGTTCATCCAGTTTGGAGTTGGATGCGCTCGACTTTTCTTGCATGGTAAGATTGGTAAGGTGCTTCATCTTATACCAGCACCGCAATTGGCTTTAATTTTAATTTTATAAATTTAAATTAATATATATATTTTTTTTACTTTTAAAAACAGTCACCGTGCATGTCTTTTGATAAATTGTCGTCAATATATTTTTTTATACAGAGCTAATTTGATATCTGAATAAAAAAATGTAAGCTCGACTAACTTATGATTGTAATAAGTCGATTCTAACACATCACTATTTATTTGGAATTAAAAACCTGCCACACTGGAAATGTCATTTTACTGCCTCGAATTAAAAATCGGACTATAGTTATGATTTATACCTGCCCTGTTTTTTCACATTTTTCAATGTATCTTCGCTCCTATTAGTCATAACGTGATGGTTTATAGCCTAAAGCCTTCCTCGATGAATGGTCTATTCAACATAAAAATAATTTTTCAATTTGGACCAGTAGTTCCTGACATTAGCGCGTTCAAACAAAACAAACAAACAAACTTTATATATTAGTATAGATAATTGGAAATTTAGTATGGGAGGGTACAGTTAAGGTTAATATACTGAATTTTCAATTATTAAAGTGGCTTAATGCTCAAGAGAAAAGTAATAATTTCAAATTTAATCCAATTGCCATTCATTCATCGGCCATTGTAAATAGCAGAATCGGGGCCCTAACGTACTTGGTTTAATTGTTGCCTGTTTTCAATAGTTTTGATCGCTTTAAAGGTTTATTTTTACTCTTCTATAATATCTGTTTTTGTCCTGTCTCTTCTATGGTCATCAATTTGTGTCACTATGGATAGATTTGTATGCAGAGTTTCGGGTCGAACCTAGTGCAATCAATTACCAAACACAGCCACTAAGTTTTTCAAGTTTTATCTGAGTGGAAAAATCTAAGGCAGGCCTTTGCCTTGCAGTGGGACAGTAACCGCTGATGAAAAAAAAAGGAATTTTCTTTGATTTATTCTGTGACACGTGGGTAAGAAATGGAAATTCTGTCCTATATGCATACATCTATTATAGCAGGGTTCCGTTTTTACCCTTTAGGTACGGCATCCAAAAAATAGCTTCAACTAGCAAAGAGTTAGCACAGGCAATGCTAACTTGGAAATTCGCCATGGAAACTCCATTATTGCGCTGGAAATTCTTGATAGTATCACATTTGGCATTTTTACAATGGTATTTGAATTGTTATTGGTCTATTACAGCAGTTATGGAGGTTTATGCTGTGTTGTGTAAGTCTTAACACGTTATTTGGTCCAATTTATGGTACTTTTTTATTGCTCTACTTTTTAGTCGAGTGCCATAGATTTTCTTTTTTTAAGAGTGCATCTATTTTTTGTACTAGAGAGCGATCATTGGAGACAAAACAGTATTGTTTGTGTAACGAACTTTCGTCGACGCCTTGCAGTTCTTATAGTTTATTCGATTCGTTTCATTGTTGTGGAAACAGGTTGTTGACGCAAAACTGACCTGTCTCAATCAAGTTATTCTATCATAACTTTCAAATGATTGTTAAAAGTAGAATTTTTAAATACATTTGTTTCACGGAGCATGTCCGGGTCTTTTCCAAAAGAATGTTATTTTGGAAAAACGCACTGGAGTCTAAAGTTACTATTATAGAAAACACAGAATAAAAAAAAAAAATGATTTCTATCTTGATTATTCTTTAAATCTTCAAATTATTCATTATTTTATTTGTATTTCGATTTTGATTCGAAAGAACTCAGAAAAACTTACAAACCCAATCTTAGGTATTTAAAAGTTCAATGTTTTTATTATCGGGACAAAATGGAAGATAAGAAGCCATGTCCGGTGTCGAAATAACAATAAATACTTGACAAATATGGCTTCGCACTTCTTTTTAAATCGATAACACATTAGACCTTTTAAGGAGCTCGTTTCTAAGCTACAAATGCACAATTTGGATCACAGATTAAATTGCGCTTGATACGGTCAGTACGTGGATGGCTGATCTATCTACGTAATAACGAGTTCCTCCGTTTTCGGAAGACGCGTTAAATTATGGGTCCGGCTCCGGCTGTTATTCAAACATCTTCGATAGTCGTTAACTAACTAAGGGGTATCGTGTTTTCCAGATTACTGGGTTGAGGAGAACAGATAGGCAGTCACTCCTTGTAAAACACTGTTACTTAGCTGAATCCTGTTTGACTGGAAGACGATCCAACATAATTGGGAAAAGCCTAGAATCATGATGATAAGCCCCTTATTAGGTACAATGCCTGCAGCGATAGTTGTCAATCAGGATGAGATTAACGAAACTTCGTAATTTGTATGTTTTTAGGTTACATTTTTCACAGAATGCACATTAATTTAACCTCCGACAAAATTTGGCCCCACTGTGTCTGTCTGTGACATTTCTCTTAATATAACTCTGGAAAGGCTCTAGCATTAGCTAAATGCTCCTAGACATGATACATCAAAATGGGTTTAGATATTTTTAAGCAATGGATGCAAAAAGTGGTCATTCATTCGTGTTAAGAAGTTTATGAATTAAACTTATTTTAGCTACACTAATTTGACTGCACGGATAGCAGAGTGGTTGAGGTCGTCGCTAGTTGGATCCCCGCGTAGGACAAGCGTTTGCATGATCCACGAATGCTTGTTCCGAGTCTGGGTGTCTTTGTGCATGTGAATTGTATGTTTGTGAAACACCGAGCGACACAAGGATTAAATTCCTTAATGCGGGAGTCGTTTTATAAAGACATAGTATTTATATATGTAATCTATTTCTGGAATAGTTAAATTCATAGCTGAGCAACAAAGATGAGCTCCACGTTCCTATTTAAATACTTGGAAGGAATGCAATGACACTTCCGCGAAAGGGCATATACGCGAATAGATTATCTTTCTAGGAAGTGTCTAGCAAGCGATCAACTTAACTTTACTATGTATCTACCAAGCAGAGAAACAATAGGTAGGTGCCCTCAATGTGAAATGAGTGAATGATAAAAATGTCAAATCCAATAAGTGCACCAGCAATAATTATACCAATATTTAAGTTTTACTGCCAAAGAATTATCATTTTGACTGCAATACCTATATTTTTTGTCATTTCCTGAATGGCTTTATTTAAATTATTTTACAGTTCTTTAACTCCTGCAACTGTGCTGAATGCCATTAAAACTCGGAGGCAATTGCGTGCATTACTAGTATTTCCGAAAATGGAATGCGTTTGGAGCTACTAACGCCATCTATCGAGCCGTCGCGTTCAACTTTGTTAAAAATATACAAAGATGTTTATAATAAATTATTGTACCTATATTACATATTAAATACGCCAAGATCTTTATAAATCGTATCGTTAGCACACATGCATGCAATGTTATTTAACACATTTATAATTATCAAAAAGTTTTGCTTAAAAAAAAAAACAAACATATTTGTTAATAGATTTTATTTTATAATTATAATGTTAATTACACACAAACACAACACTTTCAGTCATTTGTATTACCTTCTAATCCATCTGAAGAATCGATTTCCGCGTTTTTTCCCGCTATTTTTCTTTTTCTTGCCCATTTTTCTTGAAAATCATACGTCACTAGCACTGTCAAACACTGTTTTTAAATTGTATATATGGCACTTAAGTTTTTAACCAAATACGCACTGACCGCACGCAAAGTCAAGCATTTTATTCTGACCGATACAGGACTCTTATAGGCTCTAAAAACAATAAAAAATTAACCACTAAATTAGTATTTCACAAAAACAGTTAAACACAAAAGCGAATTACAGTTTTATTTACAAATAGTTTTATTATTCTCGAAAATATTTACCAAAATGGCTGATGTTTAATCTATGAATTGAAACGTTGTTTCGAAGCGCGCGATGGCGTGTGCGCGATCGTACTGGGCATGCGCAGTGGACGAAATTAGACGAAAAAAAAATGGATGCACAAGGAGAAATGCAGAGTCCATTTATTTTGGTACATCTCTTCTGAGATTGAATTTATAACGATTCTGTGGACTGCCCTTTAGGTGTAAATTACATGATGTTAATAACGTGTCTATTCGATACTTTTTCAATATGCAACATGTACTTAGTTTGATACGCCGATTTTATATCCGTCGATAATTTAATACGAGTTTGTTTTTGACCTTTTCTCATCAGGATTTTACGAATTAGAATATGGCAGCTACCTAACAGTTATTTATTAAATTAAGTAGGATATAAATAGTACGTGTTGAGATTAAATAAGCTTATAAAGCAATTTACGGAAATTGCCCTAATCAAAAGGGCGCCGCTAATAAACTAAACATATCAAATGACTCATTTAGTACCAAATTACATTATTAGTTGTTAACAAACCGCGTTATTTTTTTACGATCAATCAATTCAATTTTGAATGACTATCTCACTCCGTAAACGTGTTCATGATTATGTTATACAGCCAAAATTAATAATTAATTTAATTTTATCTTCATAAATATTAAAGCGAATTGGGAATTTATTTTTAACGCTTTCGCAACGGTTCATTTTAAAATGCGAAGGAAAGAACTTTGCAAAAACAAAAAACAAACATCAACCTAACCTAAAAATTCGCAGCAATCCTAAAATAATGACATCTATCAACCACAGATCATACATAATTTCAAATTTTAGGTTAACATAAAAAGAAAAGGGCAAGTGAGATTATTTTTAGACGCGCACCGTGACTCACTGCGGTCTAAATGAAGAGATTCGAAGAGATTGAATGCTTGAGGGAGTGACGAAGTGAAGACACTTGCTTTAAATTTACTTGGCTTGTGTATTCATGACTGCAAATCAGGAATGAAGCTGAAGGGAGAGTGAAAATTTATAATCACAATAATTAACGACAAAAACATATAACCAACTTCAAATATAACCTTTGAGACTACCTGGATTAATTGTTATGAAAGCAAAAGCTATTTTACTTCAAATAGATGACCCGATTTTGCTTTTTTTTATTGTAAACAACCGTAAGAATTAAATGTTGCAGCGGTTCGACTCGCGACCCCGCCGCGTCAGCTCATGATTAAGGACTCCGGTTGGGTCCGAAACTAGTCGGGCAATCCCGATAAATACGCATGAGTAAACTGTAGCAACATTCAATAACGATTTTGTTTTGTTGGTAAAACTGAAAAGATTTGATCTTCCCTTTTTAAATTCGGTTGAAAACGCACTAGCATTTGATGACACTTCTGGCTGAATGACCTACCTCTTTGTAAGCAAGAGGAATCTGAAAGAAACAAAAATATATCGGTTTGTGGGCTAAAACACCTACAGGTACTAACGGATTGTAATAAATGTATGAATAGGTACACTATTTCTAAACTAACCGCATTTTGAATAGTTCTACAAAAATAAACAAACATTACGTCACTAGAGTGCAGCACTATTTGGGAAACGTCCAACTGTCTGCCGCTAACAAGCTTTGAAGCTTAAGAAGATATCGGCCAATTCCTGTGACACATCTTTTTATTGATCTAGCCTACCACTAGGTTTTTGAGGACTGTTGCAGTTTTGTTATCGGGACGGCGTAATATAGGGGATCTACCACTACATCTTTAAGGACAATTATTATAGTTGTAGAAGTAGGACAGCGCAATACACTGCATAGAGTGGCGTCTTTTTAAACTTGGTTGCTAGATCCCAATGCGTTAGGCGGCGTCTTTTTTCCACAATTGTAATTTTATTTGCTTGAAGAGTCCGTAGAAGGCCTTAATAGACTTTTCTTCAGCTATAATGGCTTAAGCTTAATGGTTTCTGCTCAATATCGCATTTTAATCGTAACAACTATGTATTTGATTGTCCATAACTCATTTTATTGTACCTCAAACCAATAATGGTCGGCAGAATAGCAATTCAACGATCACTGTCAAAAATCCAAAGCCGCCATTAAGAAAAAAAATGTCATAATTCTATAAAAGTTAACAATATATCGATGTGATGCAACGCTTGGGCTTCGTCCAAATGTCCAGTTACCAGATAAGAATGAGGAAATGACAGGAATAACACAAGTCACCGGTACGTGAATAATTCTAGCGCGTCTATTTGTAAATATAACGCGCGGATTATAAGTTTAGGTTATGTTTTCGATTTGACAGATGACAGGTGCACTAATCGGTGTAAACATCAAAGAAAATAAAGTATCTCTTGATTTCATTTTCATTTTTTGAGCATAAATTCAATTGCATTCGAAGTCCAATTACTACAATTTCTTGGAAATCACTATTTTTGTTGTTTCTTATATGTATTTATAAATAATTATAATCTGAATTGTTTGCCACAAAAAAAACTTGTTAAACTTTTTCCAACAATATTTATCCTGGTATAAGTAGCTATTATTTCTATTTATTACTATTTTACGCGAGCATTAATTTTAAAATTTTATTAATGTTATAACTATACTCAGGTACTAGATTTTATCTTAGTTGTGGATTATTGTTTAACTATTACTGATATTTTTACAGTAAACCTGTACACATCATACATTTAAGTAAATTGGTACTCTATCACTACTTCACATTTAGGTATAGACTATAGAATACCGACGCTCGTTAAACCATAAAGGTTTCTATAAAGATAAGGTTATCTACCATGGTCAATCAGCGTAATGGATATAGAGAATGCTTTTAGGAATGAGGTCCATATAATGTTACTTAGGGTCACTTTCAAAATGGCGGGTAACTTAACGAAAGCACATAATTACGTTATAACCTCAAAACCGTTGATAAATTTGCTTTGACACAAAGGTCAAAGGTCATCAGGCTAAAACTCGTGATGAGTTTTCAGAAGTGACGTATATCTGTAAAGGGTTCAAACAGTCATTGACTGGTGATTATTTAGATAAGTATTCACATATAATTCTTGTATCACGATGTACCTAATTGAACTCTTTCGAAATGGCTCGACCGTGCATGTTGGGTAGGTCTGACAATCGAACAATATCTATTTTCATACCCTTTTTTCTCCTAGAACTCATGTACATGGCAGAACAATGCCTGAACTGATAAGTAGTTTAGTGTTAAAAAATTGGCAATACAGACAGAATTATCTATGTCGCGATTCTGTCTTGCACGTGGCTGTTTTTCTTGTGATAAATTTTCACAGATTTGAGGGTTTGGTTTGTTGAACCCTCCAACAGATCCCAAAAACACGTCAAGTTTGCGAAAAACACCGTCAAACGGATTTCAAACTGTTTAAATAATGTCTGAAGCTTTTGAAACCAACATGTTTTATCATTGGCGACCCTTTCTTTGAAGAACTATTTTAAAATAGCTTAACAGATCTATGCACAGCTAAACAGTTACAAAGGGGAGTCTAAAAACAGTCTTAGGTAGATGAACTAATAAAGAACTTTTCTTTCATGTTAAGAATAGCGAATAAAATAAACCATAGGCAAATAAACCGTCGCGAATTTCTTTTGACATGCAACTTAGCCATTTAGCCGCCATATTTCTGAATGCAGTTATTTTGAGTGCCTTAGTAATTACCAATATAAGATGATCTATTAGTTTGTATATTATTGATCTGTCTATAGGTCATATTAAACTGGTTTAAAGTAGTACCAATATACGATGAGTCAGTAATCAGTATATTTTTATAGTGACTATGGATCATATTTGACTGGCTAACGTTTCGCTTTGCACTTTAAAATGACATTTTTATAATAATAATAATAATAATAATATCTTTATTTCGAACCAGAGTCCATATTTAGAAATACAATTTAAATACTGTTAAGGAACACATTAACTCACTTAACGCTAAAAACAAGAATCGACGGTTTTTGTATAGCCATCCAGTGCCTCATGATATCATTATTTATGTCCTGAGATACAACGGCCAGAAAACTGTTAGCGCCATCCCTCACCCGCCGCAATAGGGATGCAATTCTTTTTCGCCTTATGGCAAAAAAGTCGTCTATACGAGCCTCTGCGAACATCCCCGAAGCGCTGCAGAAGCGAGGTAGACCCAACAGCATCCTGTATCCGTTATTATACTGGACCCGTAAGGCACTGTAGGCCTTCTGCGTATACTTGACCCATAGGCTGCACGTGTAAAAAGATTGACAGTACGCTTTGAATAGCGTGTTTTTAATTGGTTTTGAACAACGTGCAAACCTACGAGCCAGCATATTGCATCGAACCGACAGTGCCCTACGTTCCCTCTCCAGATCCATATCATCACTCAGACTATCTACGACCCAGTGACCCAAGTACTTAAATTGTTTGACCCATGTTAGTGGTGATCCATTAAGTAGGACTGGTGGAACGTCATAACTTTTAGTGCCCGCTTTAAAAAGCATTAATTCACTTTTTTTAATATTGTACTTGAGCCCATGAGCCGCCGCATATGCTTCACAAATTCGAATCAATTTGTTCAATGCACTGATCGAAGGACTCAGCAAAACCATGTCATCTGCGTAGCTAATATTATTTGTCGTGTTTCCATTGATGGAACACCCAACATTGGCTTTGCTGAGTTCAACGATCAGCCCATTAATATACAGATTAAACAATTTTGGCGAGGTTATACCCCCCTGCCTGACTCCGCAATCTAATCTATACTCGTCAGAATATGAGTCTGCCCACCTCACAACATTCATTTGATTGCTGTACCAATACCTAAACAGATTAATAGTAACCTCTGGCACAGTTGTTTCTGCTAACATCTTTTCCCATAGTCTGTCATATGACACTAAATCAAATGCCTTCGACAGGTCCAGAAAACAGGCATATACTGGCGTTTTTCTGCTCGTATAGTACTGAACAGTATGCTTGAGGCAAAGAATAGCAGTCTCAGTAGATAGTTTGGATTGAAACCCAAACTGAGCGTCACTTAATGACATATGCTTATTCAATTGCTTATCAAGCAGACTGTCCAGCACCTTCGCTAAGATAGTAGCTAGCGAAATGGGCCTGTAGTTGGACCCGTCGGAGGCGTCACCTGTTTTGTTTTTGATGATTGGTACAACAACCGTCTTCATTAAATCATCAGGGAGATATGAGTGGCTGATACAAAAATTATAAAACATCGCCAAAACTCGCGGAAGATGTTTGCCAGCAAACCTCAAATGCTCTATGCTGAGACCGTCATGCCCAGGTGACTTCCCTCTCTTCATACCATTAATTATTGCTACAATATCCTTCGCACGAACCAAAGTATTCATGTCGGACATGACAGTATCAGCACGAGGTCTTTTTGAAGAAAGCGCCCCTTGGATGTTACAGGGCTGAGGCTGTACCATAAATTGGTCCTTAAATAAATTAGAGATGCCTTTATGATCACAAATACCATTCATGCTCACGGGTAAACTATTCTTTGGCACAAGTTTGTTCGTAAGTTTCCAAAAACTATTAAAATCTTTCGCTTTGTGATGCGTGGCTAACATGTCCACCTGAAGTTGTAATTCATTATTCTGGCACCACTTTATTTTAGATTTAAAAACCCTTTTTGTTTCGCACATATTATTATAGATTGGACCAATAGTGGGTTTGCCACACTGAATCCAGGTCAAATAAGCTATACGGGCCTGGTCATGAGCACTACGGACATGTTTATTCCACCCTATTACCCGGGGTTTCTTTTTGTGAAGAATATAACTGCGTACCGCCCCCTCCCTCAGTATTTTCACAATATTATTATACATATTACTAATTATCACTTTATGATCTACATTATTGCACAACTTTCCATCACAGCCAGTAAACTCAGTCGGATAATCTAAATCTCTAAATAAACTATTACATATTTTATTATACTGCTCAATTTGTTTTGTATCTCTAGTACCCCACACTATTTTATTAGGAACTCTAACACTATGTACTATCTTAGGGCTAATCATATTGATATTACAGCTTAATATTAGAGGGAAATGATCAGACCAATATACATCATACTTAACATTAATATTAGTTACAGTACTCCAGGCATTTTCCGTTACTAGACAGTGGTCTAACCACCTTCTAGAGCCATGCGAATCACTTATGTATGTGTAGGTGTCAGATGTTATGCCTAACCGTTCAAGATCCACACAAATCCATTTCTGTTCACTACAAAAGTTTATAAGTTCCTTACCAAACGCCTCACTCGGGTGCGCGTTGAAATCTCCCATAATATAAATCGACTCTAAATCACAACTCTCTATAATGGCACTAATCTCACCGAGACAACTCGTAAACTCCGCTAGATTTTCAGTTACGTCCACAGGCATGTACACAGAAAACACAATAAACGATCTGCTCGTCGCAGTCGATACTTTTATAGCCGATAGACGTACACTTTTACACTGTATCACTGTTACATTTGGAAAGATGCTCTTTCTCCATAGAAGAGCTACGCCTCCGTGCGGTCTCCCCCGCAACATTCCCGATGTCGTATCCACAGCAGAAGTAGCAGTGTAGCTGAAGTTGTCATCAATGGTTCCCAAAAAAGATAGTTCATGGGGCATACACCAAGTCTCTTGAAGTGCTATTATATCACCTTGTTTACATAATGCACGAATGCAATCCACAGATCGTCTTACCGATCTACAATTATAACTAATGAAGGTACAATTCTTATCCATCATCAACAGTATGTAATATTTCACATATTAAACAATACCCTCCGTCCTCATTTTTAAATTATAAAAACGACGGAAAGATATCCCCTCAGGCCACAAATTATTGTCCATGAATATATCCAACTTATGCTTAGGTACCAAGATCTTAAAAGAATTGTATTCCTTTTCTTTTTTCATATAAATTGGTTCTAAGGTTACTCGCACCTTCGTTCTATTCCATAAATATGAAGAAATGTCATCAATCGTGGTATTTTTGTTAACATTATATATCATAATCGGTATCTTCAAATCTGCCGCCTTAAATTTAGCATTTAATTCAATATCGGCTCCACCTTTTTGACCTATAAATCGATTTCTTAAACTCTTCCTCTGAGCTGTCTTCCATCCATCACTATAATCATGTTTTTTCCATTCACCTTCTTGCATAATTTCAACAAACGTTTTGCGATTTGAAAAACTCGCAGCTATCTCTTTCTCGGACGCTGCACTCATACCCGCCACGGACGATCGCTTAGTCGCAGTCGCAGCTGTCTCTTTCTCGCACGTTGCACTCGTACTCGGAACGGACGATCGTTCATTCGCGATCGCGGGAACGGTTATTTCTTGCTCTTGTGTTCGTTCATTCTTATAAAATGACTCACAGACTTTTATAGTTTGAATTAACGTCTCACTGGTATTATTTGACGCTTGTGTGCTATCTATGCAAACAGGTGTAGATGTTCTTGGCGGGATTTGCTGGATATTAGCGGATCTATTGTCATAATCACAAATATTTACATCGCTCGAGACTCCCGCGTTTTTATTGCTTAAACAGATCTGCGAGTTTGAAATATTTGATATGAAATTACTTTTGAGCTCGGAAAGATTGAATGTTGTTTTTTTAACACTTTTAATTTAAAGCTTGTGGAAGTTTTATAACAAGAAATATTCTCTGTTACTACGTACAAATCTATTAACACAACCAACGGAATTTCTAGTACGTGTATGTACATTAATTCACAAAAACCTAAACAATCGAAATCACAACGTAAACAAATCACAAACAACACATTAACTTCACAAAACCGGTACAGACTGAAAACCGAAAATCGTAAACCGTAAACACAAAAATAGCACAACGCAGCGCTATTCCTGGCCGCACACAGCCGAGTTTGTATTCAAAATTCGAATTTTAAATGAATAATAACCGTTTTTGTATTCAAGCTCTGGTTTTGAGTCCGGTAACGTCAGTCGTATAGAATTCTTACGCGGCAACTGACCTATTAGAAAACACAAGCTTTTCGGGAAGTCGTATGTTTAATTATAGTACGCTGTGAATCTCTGATACAGTATACGTAGAGATTTAAGATGATTTATCTGAGTGGGAACGGTCATGAGTGACATGTTAGGTTTGGTATTTAGACCGTTCTATAGAACGGTCTAACTTCATCAGCACGCATCTAAATGTCTATAATTGTTACTGATAATTATGTATTTTTTTTTATTTCCAGATAAAATTAGTTAGCGTTTGCCACTAACTATAGGCCTCAAATAAATGATTCACGTTGCTTGTCAAAAATAATAGTCTTGTTTTATTTATACAATCAAAATGTGAAAAATTTCATCACATTTTTCGTAAAAAACTACCTGCGGAAACTGATCTCGATTCACAAAAAAAAAATCATTAACCTAACCTATCTAGTCTGCAAAATAAAGTTCCTAAACCTTCAACTGATCTTCATTCACAAAAAAAAAAACGATGTTACCAATCAAAAGTCATAAAAATTGCCTCAATCTTACAATACCTACTTCCTATGACCCCATGGGATTCATTTCCCTTTAGTTTTAAGACAATGGCAACAACATCCTCACTATAACCGAGTGGAATACTTATTGTGAATTGTTTGGCTTCCGCCGTTACTGCTTTATATATCCTGGAAGATAAAGTTATTGTGATACAATGCTTTGCATATCAGATGCTAGTGATTGGCAGTGCTATTTAGCTAACGAGACGGACTGAAGAAGTGTGTTATTAAAGGTATTTATAGTAAAAAGTTATGGCTAGCCCATAACATCTATGTATACTAATCTATACTAATATATAAAGCTGAAGAGTTTGTTTGAACGCGCTAATCTCAGGAACTACTGGTCCAAATTGAAAAAAATATTTTTGTGTTGAATAGACCATTCATCGAGGAAGGCTTTAGGCTATAAACCATCACGCTGCGACTAATAGGAACGAAGATACAATGGAAAATGTGAAAACAGCAGGGTAGATATAAATCATAACTTATATTATTATCTTCTACCCACGGGGACGAAGTCGCGGGCAACCGCTAGTTTCACTTTAAATAACAACAAAAAAACACATATAGGTGACATACAATATATAATATGTAGTATCAAACAAATTCATTGTTAAACAGTAATTCTTTTGTATTAATATCAACTGTCTGGCTATCACGGTTCATGTGATGCAGCCTGGTAACAGACGGATACACAGAGGTACAAATTATTCGAATTAATATTTTGAAGATTTTAATACTAGCGGTTCCTCACACACACAAACATACAAACACACTCATTAATGTATTCTTTTATCTAAATCTTTAGCGTATACTACAATAATTCCGTTTGTCGTCACTTCTTTCCGGAGTTTTTGGCAATGACTGCTGAGTGATACATTTAGTGCTTTCATCTTCAAGACATGAGGTTTCAAGTATTATAATACTAATACTACTTGAAGTTAGATGTTGTCGGTGGGGAACCGAGAAGGCACGATACACGGCGTCTCTCTTGCACGATTGCGATAGTTGCTTATATTTAAAAACTAACGGATGTTTTTGTTATAGTCTAGATAAACTTATTGGGTATTAGATTTGTAATGAGTTAAGTTTATTGGAAATGGCAAGTCATAATATTCTTGTCATCATCATTTGTGACTCACCGGTCTAAAGATATAAGTGTTAAAACATCGTACAAGTATTAATTAATTGCAAACATCAGTACTTGGATCATAAAGAAAAATTTTGTTAAGATTAAATACGATAAAAAAGCAACATGTATTGTGAGAAAAATATATTTTATTTTTTTTATTCAATAAGATCTAAATAAACGTTCATTTTAATTTTACTTTTCAAAACGCAACTTGTTACGAAATAAGCAGGAAAAATTATTGCCAAGATTAATCGTGATCGTGAAGTTTAAATGAGACTCTGTAATGAACTGCACATAATAAAACATGGCGGAATTAGTTCAAGGATAAGTACCTACTTATAACGTACATTTTGAGTATTCGTTGAAAAATGTATACATGTAAATACTATCTAAAAAAATATATTTGTCTGGCACATAATAATATTGATATTATAGAGATAAGAAGTTTCAGACGCCATTGCAGTTTGTAAAACGTTAATCGGGTATTTGCCCAAAACACTACAATAAGTCCATCGTAGAGATGTCCACAAAAGCATTTTTTCTTTTATGATATAATGAAGGTATGGTTAGGTAAAATCTCACGTGACGTCACTTACCAGTACTAGAAATTCAATTTTATTACATAGTCGGCGCATAATTTGAAAATCATACTACTGTTATAAATAAAACAGATTGATGATTTTAAAATTGTATTAAAACATAGGATGCCTAAGCCTCTATGCCATTCAATTCAGTATTTAAACCTGCGGGCACTAAATTCAGAATATAAATATAATATAATATAAATAAAAAGTTAACTAATTTATATTACAAATTAAAACTAATGCACCCGTATTAATCTTACGACTCTGGCAGACACAGAAAAAAAATCATAGAAAAAAATACTCTATGGTTAATCTTCTATGTAGGCCATAGACATTTGTCATCGCCGGCACATCCTGATACACCTTTATGACAAGACAAATTGATCAGCTTAGTTTTATTTTAATGCTAAAGTTAATGGTTACCATTTATTTCAAAACTATGCAATGGTTTCCATAAGTGTTATGACGGATTAAGATTCACAAACAGAATTTATTAAAGTTTTTAAATATCTTAATTTGACAAGGAATGTCGGAATCTCGCCTTGTTGTGGGTAGAGCTAGATTTAAGATGCTCTTACTAATAATTATCATGAAACAATTTTAGATTTTATAAAATGGCTGAATTGATAGATACTGTATACAGTAGGATTTAGTATATTTTCTCACTCAAATTTCTGGTTTGCTTGTCGTTCCAGTTGGATTTTTGCAGCAGGCTGAAATTTTCAGAGTATTTACAAACCCGATGACAAAGCAATTTACAACTATAAAAACGACAGGACTGATTTTGGGTCATCGGGTTTGAAAATACTTTGAAAATCCAACTGGCAAATAATGTTCAGAGGTAATAAGTTGTGTGTTGTGTAAAAGAAGAAGCCACTCAACGCCATGTAGTGCTCTCTCGCTTCCACAACTGCAACTACTTTAAACATGGCGGTACCCAGTCTCGCTACAATAGCTGGTTAACAAATAGAAGAAGAAAACCTAATTTCAAAATTAGAAGTCGCAAATAATGTTCAGATGTTTATTGTCTACGGCTAGACGTGCGTTAAATAGTATAGAGAATAGAGATGGGAAAAGCAAGCCTTAACTGAACTCAGACTGACTTGCATCAGGCTTTGTAAACCAGCATATTATCTATGACTATAATGATATTGTGTAACTTAAATGTATCATTAAGGGCCTGTTGTGTCCGTCCGCCTGTCACCATGATGTCTCACATACCTATGCACGTAGAGGTATAAACCTCATGGATACATTGTATTTAACATTTCTAAAATTTACTATAGCCATCAATAAAAACACTTAACTATCCATCTTTTACAACGCTGAATAGTAAATTCAGTTTTCTTTTTTGTGCAAATCAATCTAATTTCAGCCTATCGAGCACCACAACTCGACATACCTAATCCTCCCGAAAGTTGCCACAGAACACCCGGTATTCCGTCTTCCGCAGACCGCATCCATTCCAAAACCAAATTATGGTTTTTGTCTGTACTTTAATATGATATCAAAAAGTCTTCAATGATCCACAATAGAGAGCAGATTTTTTTTTGATTTTCAGAAGATGAAGAAATCTGTAGCTGAGAATTGCAGTAGATTTCCAATTCATACGTCGCTATACCCTCATATTTTGCGAATAACTAAGTTAACAAATTCAGTAGAGAACTGAATTAGTACAATTTCGTTCGTTGCAGTGTTGTTTGACATCTCTAGAGCTTTAAAGTTTGCATGCAGTGCATCTTTGGCTTTTCGCCAATACGGGTGCGTCGACCCCTTGCTACTATTTCTTTTTTCGTGTCTGAGAATTTCAGATAGACTCGTAATAGGCGGATCGGTTTATAAATATGAAGTTCGTTTAACTAGTTTGATGCATTGTTATTGCATTTAAAAGTTAAGTATCAGCTTTTGGGAAAGTTTGATTTATCATAAGGTTGATTTAAGTATGACTTTTTTTTTAAGTAGGCTATGAACTACATTAAATATTTCGTTCAAATGAAATAATTTCATAAGTTACAATTCGACCGTATTTACCGCACTTTAAAATAACAATTTTGAGTCAATTAAATTAATATATCAACCACATACACTTTAGTTAGGTGATATAACAATAAATTTGAACCGCAACGCAATATAGCCACCGCAGGATGTGATACCGATACCGCGAGACTAGTACTGACAAATCTATTCATATTATTATAAACATACGAGTTGGTAGCCATTTTGTGCTAAAATTTAATAACGAGGTTTACGAAATAGGATATTACTTGAAGAAGATATCTTTGATGATCTTTTATCCTTGTCCCAAATGATTTTAGACATCAATTCTGATCATTGGAATTGTATATCGGATATTTTTTTATTGTAATTTTGTTCTTTTTGCGTTTTGTTTTATTTCAGGTGTTACAGAAATGACTTGTCGTTTTTTAACCCTTATCGTGTCTAACGTTGCTCATGATCTTGAACCCGTTGCTAGTAAGTGTGAAAATATTTCTAAATGTCATCCAATTTATTTCACCTCTGCCAATTTCTAAAACATATTTAACTAAACCGATTTGGTAGAAATTCTATTTTACGAAACTGGCAACATTCCATCCAATTTAACTTTGAATTTGGAAATAACCGTTATGTCTTATAAGTACATGTCATGTTAGCTGAACGGTTCGCCTTATTTGCCCCGACAGATTCCTACTATTTTACACAAGAAAATAACGTGGAAAACAAAATGTATTCCAGATATAAGAAATGGTGTGACGATTATTTCTCTATCCCGCACCGGGGCGAGCGGCGCGGCCTCGGTGGCATCTTCTTTGATGACCTGGACACGCCTGACCAGCAGTCCGCCTTCAAGTTCGTCACATCTTGTGCGGAAGCCGTCATACCTAGTTATCTGCCTATTGGTAAATACAGTAAAATATATTTTTTTAGGCATGTATTGAAAAAATATTTGAAGCAATCGTCAGTTTTTGGCCTGAAAAAAATACGTGGCAACTATATAATTAATAGTTAAATCCACCTATGAGTTCGTCGAAAATTAATTTTGCGTTCACCAGAAGTTCCGAAAAAGCTAATCGAACAATAATCGATCTCGCTTACTTCCGGATTCATCAGATCTAAGATAACTATCAAAACGATTTTAAGCAACAGATAGACTTCTACTATGTACGTGATCTCTTGCAGTTTTAGCTGGATGTAATACTATTTTTTATTATGGACAGTTAAAAAGCATAAGGAAGACGGGTACGGCTACCGCGAGAGGCAGTGGCAGCTGCTGCGGCGCGGGCGCTACGTGGAGTTCAACCTCATGTACGACCGCGGCACCAAGTTCGGGCTGCACACGCCCGAGGCGCGCTACGAGTCCATCCTTATGTCGCTGCCGCTTAACGCTGTTAGTATCGGTTGACTAGCTACACAATGCGATAAATCATTTCTTATTCTCACAACTTTCATCGCGCAAGCGTTTTTAAATTAGAGTAATTTTAGTTTTTAAGGCAAAAGTAACAAAATCTACCCATACGACATCCTTAGATTACAAAAGTGCTTAAGAGACACTTGATAACATGATATTTTTTTCAATTCTAACCGCGAATTTTCTAATTGGACGATCTTCTCGAAAACCGCGTTTCTAATTATTGAATTTATTTACAGAAATGGGAGTACATGCATGTTCCGAAAGAGGATTCCCCGGAGGAGAAGTTACTCAAAGTTCTTCGGGAGCCCCTGGACTGGGTCAAACTGCATAAAGAGAAGCAGAGCCGAGCTACCACATGAAAAGTCATATCACTTCGGTTGTGGGGTCAGAGTTAACTAAATATTATGTTATTATACACTCGTTATTTTTAGATGGTGTTCGATTATACTTTTTTTAATAATGTTTTTTGTTTGTTTTTCTTTGTGTTAACCTATGTACCATTTATAGAAAGAGTAGAAAGTGGGGTTTTCTAGAAAGTCCCTTGTGTATTTCAAATGATAAAATAAATGTTACAAGTATTCTAATTGTAATATGCAACAGTTCATCAAATCAAAATCATTTATTAGAACAGAAACCAGTGACTAACATGTTATTATGCGTTAACGCAACTTATGGTGTAGTGATAAGAAAATGGCCAAATAAGAGCGAGTTGCTGTTTATATTATCCCGAAAACGTTAATAATGTACAAGACTTTTGAATACAAACATAATTTTTTTTTTATTAAGAAATTGTTTTTTTTCCTGCAATTAGTAGAGGTAGCTTTTTCGAATCTGATTATGGCAACACTTGTATGAACTGTCATGTCACTTGTCACTTTCTCGATGGCTTCAATGTTGTGAACGTGAATTTCTTATTTTCATAATACATATGTGTTTACTCGACAAGTTTTATTGCTTTTTGCCGATACATCAACGTCATCGCTACTGAAACACTAATTAGTTCAAGTGACCAGTATTACGTCGCGAATTCAGTACGAAATGTCATAAATATGTGGCGCGCGTAACGGATGCATCGTTTCCTACATTCCTTAGCCATAAACGAAACGTAACGTTTGTTTCCTATGTGATGTTATTGCAAATTGGTGGCGGGTAGCTTCGGAAGATGCCTTTCAAGTTGAAGTTGAAGAAGACGCGGCAGTACAATGTTGCGTCGAAGAGTTTGTTTGTGATAAGTGTGGAGCTGCTGGATGGCGGGGTGGCGGACTGCACGCTGTCGGTGGACAGCACGGGGCAGGAGTGCCTCGACAACGTGTGCCAGCGGCAGGCCATCACGCAGCCGGAGCTGTTCGGCCTGCGTTATGTCAACCGCACGCAGCAGCCGCGCTGGGTGCAGCTCGAGAGGCCGCTCAAGCGCCAGCTCGAGAAGTACGCGTCCTCTCACCAGCTGTACCTGCGGGTCATGTACTACGTCATCTCTGGCACT
This sequence comes from Trichoplusia ni, assembly GCF_003590095.1. Taxonomy (NCBI): domain Eukaryota; kingdom Metazoa; phylum Arthropoda; class Insecta; order Lepidoptera; family Noctuidae; genus Trichoplusia; species Trichoplusia ni. The sequence continues at coordinate 1,640,802 of NC_039490.1, read as the reverse complement.
AGTTTGATCACAGATGAGGTCACCAGGTACCATTACTTCTTGCAACTGAAGAATGACCTGATAGAAGGCAGGATTATATGTGATTGCCAGCAAGCTGTGGTGCTTGCGTCGTACAGTAGACAAGCAGAGTATGGAAACCATGACCGGGAGCGACACACAGTGGAATACCTTAAGAATTTGTTGACATTTCCTAAACAAATGCTAGATGGTGGACAAATTATTGATGGAAGCACTCTGGCGGAGACTGGCCGGCTGGAGTGGGCTCACTGAGGCTGTTATACAACACCACATGGCCTTACACAACATGTCTCAGGTATTTTTAGATATTTTACTTAATTTTTTTTCAATTTAATTCATGAAAGAGATTATAAAAAGCCTGACAATATTTTCAAAATTAAGAATTACTTATTAGTTCAAATACTTTTTCCAGTGACATCCAAAATGCTTCCCACCATACTTTACGATACTTATACATATATTTATCATGAACTGTTTATCAATCAGAAATGTACAAATAACTGGAGCGGTGGTCTAAAAATAGTGAGTGACAGTGGCTCGCCAGCCAGTGCTCCTTATTTATAAACATGATTCTCATTTAAACATACACAAAGTTGACCTTTGGGTAAATTTTACTAAATATATCTGTATGTTATAACTATCCAATTATACATGTTAATGTCTTGATAATTATTATAAAACATTAATTATTAACCAAACAATTGAGAAAGAGAAAAAAACAGTAGAAATCTCAATATTTGCCTTTATATCTGACTAAGCTGTGCTTGATCCTTTTTGGATTATACTAATACAAAGCCAATAACCTTCTTAAAGAATTAGGCTGTGAAGGCCTAAAAGACTAGTTATTTTAGTCCTTTTAAGCCTATACTTAGAAGCTAATCCTGTTGATAAAAACACACAATATCTTACATAGAGTACCTAATCTGTATTTATTTCAGACAGTTACAAATTGAATAATGTTTAATAAGACACTGTTTAATGGTATCATACATGATACAAACGTTCCCAGCAGTGAGATAAGTGTGGGAAACAGTTGGGAGGATGCTCATGTCACATCTCAGTTACAATTTATAAACTTAACTTGTAACTGATGTATCACTTCTATTGTATGGCTATACCATTTATAGTGAGCCAAATTTTCCCATAAGAAATACAAGGTGTATGTTTAATGATTATGGAGTTAAAATGTATTTTGAATTAGAAGTAGGTATATCGTTTTTTTTAGTTGTGTTCACATATTATAAACAAGTAAAATGTTTGTAAACAAATAAAAAAATCATAATGGAATAAATTTACATTAATAAAGTTAAATTATAATGATAAAATAAACAGAAGACTTATCACACATTTTAACATATAAAAAAGACTTGGTAAGCTTTTATGTAAAGAAATAACATACTTTAAAAATAAATCTATGCTATAATTACCTGTTATACTAATTTAAACCATATAAATAAGGCGGCAGAGATAAAAATCACGATGTAAACAATACAAAGGAATGCGACTGTGTAATCTGTGCAGAATAACATTATAATCCAATTAAGACAGTTTGTAAAACTGTCAGGGACACGCCGAGAATACATTATTTATAACTGTTTACAAGTTAATTTAATCAGTATACTTGGAATGGAACTTTTACTGTTACTGACTGTTGCAGAGTTATCTACGGACAGGAGTCAGAACTTTAATAATGTTTCTGAAATAACTTTGTTAATATTGATGGTGAGATAACGTTCGTAACAACTAACTAGGTTTTGGCCCGCGTGGGAGTCTACGCGACATAAAGCAGCCTATGTCCTTTTTTGGAGTATTAAATGTCGCCGAAATTGGTTAAGCAGCTTAACCACGAAAAGGTAACAAAGAAACTAAATCATGGTATAAATTAAAGGCGTATCCTTTCTTCATAAAAGTTATTAGTTAGGATAAAAAAATAATCATTTTTGCGCATCGCACGTATTAAACTAAAGCACGTCAAGAAACCTTTTTGTTAAGAAGTCAACCCATTTCTTCATAAAATCCCTCTTAAACTCTGTATAAGTTATCGATCAGTATAACTTTTGTTCAAAATCTGTTCCTGTCTAGCTACAGCGAAGATAATTTCGATCAATGATCTTAATCAAAGTATGGAAACTATTTTAATTAATAAATTCGTGAGGCGACAGAACGTTCTTTAGTTTTGTAAACTATTGTAAAATATTTACCAAAACGACAAAATAACGATGTCTTAAATCTTAATGCAAACAATTTTCCAAAGCAATCGCTGGAACATCAAAAACTGTAATCTCTTTAATAAGCAAGAAGAAATACTCTGCGTTGCAAAGCCATGAACGCATTAATTAGCGGATGAAAGTGAAGTTTTCTTTGCCATTGCATTCGATTGTCAACAACTATACCTCGTTAAACCTGCTTCCTACTTGTGTTCCAAGCTGTTTGGTTTAATGACATGTTCAGTTCGTAAGAGCTGAACGAATTAGTAAATGCTACATGATACTTAGAAGTTTCTAATTCAGAAATTGTTTTGATTGTACGATGAACAATTGCAGACACTGGAACTTCGAAAGAGAATTTCCGTACGGGTAAATTCTAAACAACAAATTTTGAAATTTGAGGAATGTTACAGTCGTAGTAGCAATCATCACGGTTGGTTTGTAAAAAAATCATAAATGGAAACGCAATCTCTAATCCTACTGTAATATCCTAAACTCGAAAGCTTGTGTGGATGTACGAAGTTTTGTTACACTTTTATTAAAAAAATAAAGAATCATCCTAAACAATGATAAACGTAACATCCACGCAGACAGAGCTGCGGGCGACTGCTCGTAATATATTATGTAGAATATCACCAAGGCATCTGAAAAATCAATGTCTCTCAACAAACAAGTTGCAGGCAAGCCGCTAAAGTGTTACAAAAAGAAAATATGTTGTGAAGTGTTCGCGTTATCTGTAATGTAATCATTATGTATAATTGATAACACTTGTCAGCCAACACCTTTGTAATACGCCTTTTAAAATATCACCATGTCTTGTTAGCGCGATAACGATCTCATACGCTAGTGTTTATAAATGGCGGGAAAACTGAGCGTTAATTAAACAATGAAAGAATACGACCTGCTAGGTTTTTAAACAAATGTATGTTTGGTGTCAGAGGTCTGTAATATATAAGTAATTCAGAGACATTGAATCTTGTGTTATAAGACAAAGGAACTGCTGCACTGCACCAGACGACCACGAAGTAATCATTAAGATAGCTGCATAATGTTTACCTAAGCAATTTTCTTTAATTAAGCAAAACCACTAAAAAAATATTTTGTTTACTTGCTGATAGAAAACTATGTAATAAATTAATTAATCAAATACGCAATCATCTGTTATGCTAAAAAAACCGAAGATCGGGTCAGACTACAAACAGTATCGTACTACTGAAATGTACAATGGACATGGTCTTCATTGAGTGAAGGCTATAATAAACACAGCACCACCACATTTAGTAAGGCTGTATCAGTTCTTGAAGTGAGACAGCATCAACGCGGCTTAGAGCACCATCTCACTTCAACATTTCCAAGAGTTTTACTTAAATAAATTACTAGTAGGTCCTCGGGTATGCTTGAACTGTCAATTGGCCACACTACCAAGCCTAAGGAGTACGCTTCACGTACACTGGAGTACTATTAAATTAATATACGAGTGCGTGGTACCAAATGTGAATGGAATCAATTCTTCACACCTCAGAGTGACGCCTACATAGTACACCACTAGTGTGCGTACTTTTTTAATAATGTTACTAGTTAGATTGACGAATTTTGCATTTGCATACAACAAAATCTTGATAAATTCCTTTCTTTCTGTATCAAGATCTATTTTTTTTCGTTTTACAAAGGCTTATTTACCCGATGATCCATCATCAATGTAAATTCAGTGAGGTAAAAATCTCGTTTGAAATCCGTGGTCAATTTTTCCGATCGACAGAACCTCACTCTTCAAATATGAGACGAATGTTTTCGAATCCTTAAAATTAATCAACGAAAATATATTATCTGACCTAATGGAATCCTTCTGGCCGAAGACTCGTGAAATTATACTATTTTCTATATTCCCGCTATAGCTACATCGTTGTAAATGTCATCAATATCAACTTATTCTTTTATGTCTCTTACGAGTTTACTTTATTTGAATTTCCATTTGTTCTTACTCCTATATGTGTAATTTGTATCGCAGGCGCAAGCGGAAGAGGGGTTTATCACGACGTGCCAGCAGCTACGCGGCTACGGCCAGGAGATGTTCAGCGCGCGCGACCAGCTCAACCAGAGCGAGGTCACCATCGCCATCTCACTCACCGGCATCAGAGTACTGACAGAAACGAGCGAGACACCACATTTCTACAGGTTACTTATTCCTTATTATGACATATTTAGCCAGGTTTTACATCAGCCATACGAAAAAGAGCACAAGACACACCTACTTTATTTTATTCCACAATGTCAAGTGGTAAAAATTTTAGTATCATAATTATGGACTAGGCACAGAAAAGTACCTAGGTCCGGAGCGGACCTTAAACCATGTAATATTGAATTTTTAAACACGATTATCCCGGCTTTGGTCTGTAGTATAACTAACCGACAAATCGACATTCACGTAAAGTTTTAGCTGACCGTAAATACTTTAACAGTCGTCAACATATTACCATTCTGGCGATTACTTACTTACTTTCTGTAAGAAATACTTTTTAAATTTATTCATTGAATGTTGGCGAAAGTATACCTAAAATTGATTACATTAAACAAGAAGCAAAATAGTCTCGTTACATATGAATTAGCAATAAATATGTGGAATGTTATTACTTTTAGTTTACATCGGCATTAACAACTTTCTAGAGTTATTCTCCAATTATATCGGTGCCTGTATCCGTAGTATTCTGTATTAATAAGTTTACTTCACGCATTTCAATATTTAGCCTTGTAGCATGTAGATGTTTTGTCACGGTATTATTTCCATTTAATAAAACATTTACTTATAATAGTAAATTTCGGCAAAGGTTTTATTAATCCTTCCCTCCTAGCCCGCGGCACATAGGATCGTAGAAACGCTTATCGGTTTCAGTTGATAGCAGTCCGGTACGACTCCACCCCAAAGCGCAGGAAGTCCATGTAAATCTGGTTTGGTCGCAGTAGCTTGCGAAATCGTTCCTTCCAGACTGGTTTGTGAAAATAGGAAAAAGTATGGTTGGTTTTACTGGAAAGACTTGTGGCGCCTTTTTTCTCCAAGCATAGTTAGTCCATGTACCTATTACTTTTACAGGTTGTCAAAAAAAGATTTAAATAATAAAGGTTTAAGTAATCATCATACAACACGGCATGAAAGACTAACTTGACACATAATTACATACTGAATAGATACCCTATCTTCAATACAACAATATTTACATAAAAATCCTGAACACTTATCGTAGTTCATTGTTCGTTACGGGTCTGTCTAGGTAACTAATGCAATAATGTTAGTTGATAAATCGCCAATACAATCAGATATATTAGTTTCAATTAGTTCATATGAAATTGAAGTCATATCCTTGGTCCTGCTATTTCTTACTAAAATCATTCCCTCTTTATGAATCCCTGTTGGAAACAACGTCTTATTCTTCTCTTTTTGATGGAGTTAAGCTACCAGTTTCGTGATTCCTATTTTTTGTGAAACAGTACAGATGTTCTCATGATCCCACTGCACATCAACAGACTCGCAAATACTTTCTACATCCTAATTTTCTTTACCTTACCATATAATAACCCACTTGTCCGCCATCCGCTAAGCTACAAAAATCTTTGGCACTGTTAACTTGTCTGAAATGGAACAATTAGCGCATACGAATGTAATAAATACCTCAGCTCTTGTATTTGGCCGGAGCCCAAGACTTGGAGAGCGGCGGGAAGTGAGAAATATTATTTTAAGTTTAATTACTGCGGCCTTTGTCGTTGAGAACTTCTTACTTTGCACTTCGCTGCAGTTTAACTTTTTGTACAATCATTTTAGAATACAATTTCCAGTCCTGGTGCCTAGTTACCTAAAGTATTTTGGTCCCGAGATTGTAAAACCGTACGATACATGAGCATTCTTATGAAAATATATCTCGTATTAGACACAATTATTTCTAGTTTTAACATATTATGGCATCTTAAACAAATCAATATTGTGCAAACCACATAAATGTGCACTCCGTAAAGTAATACGCAGTTCAAGTTTATTCAAGGATCGCTATTGGATGTTCCAATAAAGACAGGAATGTTTCATTTGAAGCCATAACATCAGGTGTTTAGACAACATTTATATCTGTGCTGATAACTGTACAGTAAACACCAAGTTTGCTCAAATAAAAATATGAATCCGCAGTTAAAGTATTAAAGGTTAGTCTTTGAAGAGGGATTTATAAAATATTTCAAAGTAAACGAAAGTCTAGTCGCGTTTTGTTCAGAGAATGAACTACGTCAACAGGGGTGATGTCCCTCAGGAGCTACATATGTTCCCTGTTTGTCTATTATCATCTTTGGAGTAAAAGACGCCACTCTATACCGCGTAGTGCGCTAACCTGCTTCTACATGATTAAGTCTTATTTTAAATAAGTGGTAGAATTATCCCTTTTTTAGGCTATAAACGTAAACGCACAGGTAACTAACCCCGTCTAAAGATTATGTTGTTACAATGTACCATCTAGTGATGTTTAATTAATTCGTTAATCGATTTCATTCACGAATAGCGTGATCATATTAATTGACCGTATCAATATTCATGTTGCATGAGATGCTTTGTCACGGTATTTATAGTAGGAGAGCCAACATAAACCCTTGTTTTTAGGAAAATGGATAAATATGTTGTGATGTGATGTGGTCTTGATGTCATTTAACTCAGGTATCCTTAAGACGTACCGTTTGCCGTTGGTGTCTTACAATGATTAAGTAAGTTAAAAAGGCAAATTGGTACTAGCCTGGATTCGATCCTACAAGCAATTGCCTGATCACCAAGTTATAAAGAAAATGATAGTAAATTCATTGGCAACACAATTACACTCCTTATTACACAGTCGTATCATGTATAAATATAGGAATTCTATTCTGCATTTTTATTCACGACACCATAAGACGCCACATTCATAGATTGATTACTTACAAACATAAAACAATACAGCAAATTCCATCTGACCTAAAACTGAAGTTATTAAATCTCACTTCATAAATACTCGTCTTAATATTTATTGCTTGATATCAGAGTTTAATATTAATCCCAAAGAATTGGTACAAACATACCGGCGAACAATAATACCCATTCCTCGTAGTCTAGTCGTCGCACCAGTTTTATTATACTCATAATATGTAGTTTCTAGCTCAGTGGCACGAGGCTCTAGTTTGACGCCTAACAACTTATATCTGACCTCCTTTTATAGCGGCAGGAATTTGTAATAGACTAATAAAATATAGAAGTACATTTTCTTAAATGTAAAGTCTAAAATGCAGATTTTACTACAGCTGCAGATAGTTGATCGAAATACAAAAAGTATGCCTGTAGAATTTATCATCAATAAGATTTTTTTTTATATATAAGGTTGCTTATTTCGGGCTCAGTGAGCTTCGTTAGAACCTCATATTTTAAAAATGTTTTTACTTGTCAGACCAGTCCAGCGTTGGTAGTTCAAACAACAATTATCGCTCTTGGCAGTGCAAATACTTTTCATGCTAAAAAAAACTCACCACACAATTCTAATTGCCTCCTCATGCAAACATATTCCATGTTATTTAATATGTATGTCTGCAGTTTTCGGCGAACTTGACTATTCTTTAACATATTTAAACAAAACTCATCATGGGCCTAGCCTTTTCCCAACTAAGTTGGGGTCGGCTACCAGTCCAACCGGTTTCAGCTGAGTACCTGTGTTTTACAAGGAGCGACTGCCTATCTGACCTCCTCAACCCAGTTACCTGGGCAACACGACTCCCCTTGGTAAGACTGGCTGTCAGACTTTTTCAAGCTTCTGACTACCTGTAACGTCAATAACAGCCGGGACCCACAATTTAACGTGCCTTCCGATATTTAAACAATTAAAATTTAAATTTAAACAAAACTAACAAGGTATAAAAATATTTTTAGATAGGCCCTAAAATCTTCTCTGTAGTATAAAACTAACAACTCCAATGTATCCCTCAGATGGATGGACATAACGAACGTGATAAACCACAAGCGAACGTTCAGCATCGAGTGCCAGAAGCAGACGGGCTCGGCGTCCTTCAACCTGGCGAGCCCCGAGGACGGCAAGTACGTGTGGTGGTCGTGCGTGCAGCAGCACACCTTCTACATGAAGCACCAGAGCGCGCTCAGCGAGGCGCCGCGGGACGAGCACAGGCCCAAGTTCCAGGTAACCTGGAAGTGACGGAAAATCTTAAACACATCCCACACTACAGTTTACTATGTGAATGCACGGATAGCCGAGTGGTTGAGGTCACCACGCCAAACCTATTGAGCGCGACGTGTCATGGGTTCGATCCCCGCGTAAGGTAAGCATTTGTGTGATCCACTTATGCTTGTTCTGAGTCTGGGTGTATTTGTGCATGTGATTTGTATGTTTTAAAACCCCCCGCGACACGAGTATTAAATTCCTGACTGCGGGAGTCGTTTTTTTTGTAATTAATGAAATACTTTGCTAATCTTTTTTTCATTATCATGATTTTAAATCATTAGTAAATAACTCAATAGAATAAATTTTTTCATCAATAAACTTAGCATATCTCGGTCCACTGCTTGACAAAGGCTTCTCCCAAGCCGTACCTGAACTCCCAATTCTCCGCCTCCTGCATCATGTCCGAGACAGCTAATTTTAATGTGTCGTCGTCTACATTCCTGATGACATACACACTTATACAATGTAAAAAATAAGGGCAACAGAAGAGCAATTAGTGCCTACTTTTAAAGTAATATTTTAGTACTTGTTTTCGCTTCTGGCAATTTTTCTCATCCGTGACCCGATAATGAAGTGTTCGCCATCAGTTCCACTCCATCGATCTCAGAAAGTGGACAAAATATCTCTCGCGCCATGCTTAACGTACATTATAGTTTTTGCTCCAGCGACATAGCTTTATAAATCAGTAGATGGCGTCAGTTAACGATTAACAATTAGTTAGATATGCGCGCTATGAAAGTGCTCGCGCCATCTCGCACCGCTTCACTTAAGGCTGCCCATTCACTGTCCGATGCGATTCAATGACGCGATAATATTCTCTTAAATAGCTGTGTACATTATAAAATTTATACAGTGTAAATATATCCTGTCTCATATTCACCAAAAACCCTGACCTGCTTGTTGAAATTACCCAAAAGATGCAACCTTGTTTACACGCTTGTTATGACACAGTCCGAAAAACTTAATGAATACACTTCGAAACATCAACAAAACAGACCAAGTTAACAACATGTACAGGAATACCCAAACAATGATCGAACAACAAACTAACTGTAAATGAAAACGCGCGACCGGAAGACAAACAAGCACACGAGCACAATGAACAGGCAGCTTTATTGATCGCGAGATATGATCGCATGCGGTACACTTCCGAATGCGATCTGTATCTGTATCGGTTATTAAGTTAAATTGTTTGAATATACGGTGCTACGTGAAAGTGTGGCCATGTGACTGACTTTTAATAATTGATTACATGCCATTAGTTAATTATGTGGTGTTTATGAGTCGATGTTTTGTTATAGGTTTGTTTATGATGCTATTACATGCATTTGTGTTTTATCTCTTGTTTATGTATTATGTAGATATGTAGGCGTTGTAGGGGTAGTAAATCATAGGACCTACTGAACTGACTGTGACATTTTTTTAAGAATCGACAGATATGTAATTTTTCAGTATCATATTATATTATCCTATGAATGCCGCCACAGATCAGCTAGTAGTAGCTGCACACGTAGTAATTTCGGTCGGTTAATTAAAAGCTGTTATAACACCTAATGCGCAAAATGTGTTACGGCGCCGCACCAGTGAAGCCACAATATAGTTGTCACGTTGTAACGCCGCGACTGAGGCTCGATCCAAACTGAGTTATCCCCACAACAAAGTGGTAATATTTACGTGCTACCATGTGATTTATGCTTGGCGACAATTGTACCAAAACAAGGAATTTAATCCCTATGTCGCTGGGGTTTCACAAACATTCAAGTCACATGCACAAACAAAACCAGACTCAGGACAAGCATTTGTGGATAACGCAAACGCTTCTCGTTCATCGTTTTTCATGATGACTTCAATCAGCCGGCGATCCATGCAGCGAAAACCGTGGTCATCGTGGTCATAGTACTTTTTTATACATATGAATGACTAAACCTTTTTCTCCAGGAGCACGGTCTGTCAGACAGCCGCGAGGAGCTGGATGCGCGCGAGCTGGGCAGCGTGTCCCGGCTGGAGCCGCTGACGTCAGCACACCGCGCCTACTCCACGTCCTGCCTGGAGCTGGCCGACCAGCACCACCTGCAGCATCAGCCGCCGCCGCTGCACCAGAGCAGGTAACACTCACACCGCCAGGGAGACCTTTCACCAATAGCCCCCTCACCCCTCATCAACCATCTAGCCTTTTCCCAACTATGTTGGGGTCTGCTTCCAGATTCAGCTAAGTAAGAGAGTTTTACAAGGAGCGACTGCCTATCTGACCTCCTCAACCCAGTTACCTGGGCAACACGACACCCCTTGGTTAGACTAATTGTCAGACTTTTCAAGCATCTGACTATCTGTAACGACTGTCAAAAATGTAGGAATAACAGCCGGGACCCATAATTTAACGTGCCTTCCGAAACCCGGAAGAACTCGTTTTGACAAAGAAGAACACCCATCTACGGTCCAACCGCGCCAAGCGTAGCTTAACCTGTGATGGATTGACTTGTGCGGTTGTAGCTTAGCCACTTATAGCTTAAACCCCACACACCCATCCCCCACACTACCTCTTAAATAAATCTAAACCAGTAAAAGTAACCTTTCGTGGTTATGGCTCGTGGTCACACAGGCTCTGGATGTTCCACGTAGCAAGCGTACCTTATGACGTCACATTGTCACCTCTCAAGTGCTTGCTCATTCAGGATTTGGCTATACATAGCAATATTTGTAGATAGCCCACGATACTTTGTGGCAGCGCATCGGACTTCTGAAGAGCCACTAAGACGTGGTGAGGAAAGTATGCATTGCGACATTCTAGCTGTACCTCAGCGAATGTGTGCCCAACAGTTTCCGCTGCGCTAAAGTCGCGACGTCACATCGCTTACTAACAATGTATAGGCATTTTTGGGGACACATCGGAACTCATAATGAAGCAGTGATACATTAAGAACGTCTGTCTCAAGTAATGTTGCAGCATAAAGGCTTATGTCCCAAATATGCCTAAATGTACCACCAATGAGTATAAAGGGTGCCTTTCCACAGAAATGGATTGTATACATTATGGCACCGCTTTGAATACACAAAACAGTTTGAAATGTAGAAAATATTAGGATCTGATTCATAGCAAATAGTTTACGACGTGCGTCATAACACAAGGTTTAGGTAACGAGATTACGAGTGAATTGAATAGAATTGGTTCCACACTCGACTGAAATGTGAAATAGTCAGTACAGTCACTCGACAAAGTAATTCCTCATATAACCGAGCACTTGTGCAACATGTGACCTTTTCTTTGGAAAGATAAAGTTATTCTCCGTCTATATTGTCCAATTTACTTGCTGGTGAAAAGTCAGAATAGTCATCAAAAAACTTCATCAGAATCGACATTTTGGAGATGTTAAGTATGCGATCGTTTTCAGAGCGCTCTTACCCTCATACCGGCCGGCGCCCGACTACGAGACGGCCGTCCAACAGAAGTACCAGCAGCAGCGCGCCGAGGCCCAGCTGCGCTACCAGAACCACCACGCGGGGCTGGCGGGGGCCAAGCCCTACGGCTCGCACCCCGACGTGCAGCGCGGGTACCCCGACGTCACGCGACACACCGCCCCCCTCGCCCCACTCGCCCCTCTAGCACCCCTCGCCGCCCTCGCACAGCCCAACACAGACGACTACCCCTACGGACTCAAATTCCTGGGCACCAACTACCCCTTCGCAGTAAATCCAAATGTGCAAACAGATTTAAACCAGTTACATTATGTTAATGTGTATAAACCCCCGCCCCCCTACCCCTCCAATGGTTTAGCTTCCAACTCGACCCCGGACCTCGCCGTCGCTAGCCAAGCACTGAACTATCATAGAGGGTATATCAACTCACACGTGTCGGGATCCAGCCCAGACCTAGTGTCGACGCGGACGGCGCTAAATAGACAGTACCTAGGATATATCAACACTAGTCATATCAACTACGGCCGGCCCAACATAATGCCCGGCACGCACGGAACATACAACAACCTCGCCTCAGTATTAGACCCCAAACCACACATTATTATAGACCCCCACCACATATCCGACAACATTCAAAAAGTTTACGATGAAAGAGGGAATATTATGTACTCGATGCCGATGCACAGGATACCTTACCAGCGCCACGTCGTTCTACCTCAGTCACAACAAATTAAAATAGGCGACACCCAAGAGCCGATTTACGAGAACGTCCCATTACCGTGGCAGAGCGAGGGCAAGATCACAATGCGAGACCGAGCGCAGAGCCTGACCACCACGGACGAGATCGCGCGACTAAACGAGCGAAACAGCAGTCACCCCACTATAAACAAATACTTGTCGCCCAACACAAACATTCCGTACGCGGGCGTGAAGGCGGACAGTCCGGACGGGCACTACGTGAACGCGCAGATCATCAAGGGAGTGCGGTCGGGTAGCGCGCCGCGCTCAGTGGGCGGGGACGTGCCCGCGCGCGCGCCCGAGCACGCCGCGCGCGCGCCCGAGCACGACGCGCGCGTGCCCGAGCACGAGGCGGCCGCGCGCGCGCTCGAGCGCCTGGCGCTGCACGCCGCCGACGACACGCCCTACCAGAGCCTGTCGGCGCAGCGCGCGCCCGCCGACAACGTCACATCCATCGTGGTGGGCGACAGCAGCGGGCTGGAGACCTCGGCCAGCAGCAGCATGGAGGCGGACGCCAAGCCCGGCAAGGACAAGAAGCGGCGCCGCTGGGGCGTGTGGATGGGCCGCAGCAAGGCCGAGCCGCGCTCCGCCACGCTGGGCCGCAGCCGCGCCGCGCCGCAAGCCCACACCCACCGCTGGTCCACCGGACTGCCCAAGTTCCAGCCCCTGCCGCCCAGCATCACCAAAGAGACTATGGTTAGTACTCATTACAATAAATATCTTTTAAACAATTATATTTGCGTTAGGTTACAGCTAGTGAAATCTAGAATTAACAATATTTTATTGGAAGTTATAGATGGCTGAAATTAAAAAATAACCCACTTTCTTACTAATAAATCGTAATAATTTGGAATATATAGAATTATTGCTATTTATATAAATTTATTCATAATATAACTTCGTAATATTGTCTCACGATCCAAAAGCTTCCCAGTGTTAGTAAATACAAAAGGATTTTCCTTAGATAAATTATAAAACGGGGAAACTACCAAACAAACTTCACTCAGATAAGATCATGATAAGGCACATATTTGAAACTTATCTGTATAAATATGTTTAAACTTAATTATCCTTCACGTCTTTATAAATGTGCATAATGACACAAACATGACTTCATATAAATGACTAACACAACAGGTCGTCAACACAATCCCATGTATCTGTTTATATTTTTATATTTACCGGTTAGGTCTGCCCCCATCATGTCAGAAGTACCATTTCCATTGAGTTATAGGCACAATAGTCCTAGAATATTATAGATAAAACCAGATTAATCAAGGAAGCCAGAATAACCCAGTACCATGTTCTGTCAGCTAAGGTTGATAAACACAGACAGATTTGTAATGAATCTTAAAACAAGAATACTCGTATATACTTTAATAACCAGAGTGTAGGTGTTATTAAAGTATATAACACAGTGTAAACGATTTTGATTCTTAATCGCAATAGCCAGTTAATACATTTAAATGAGTTCTAAAGTTTTCAAACCGACTTTTTTTATTCTTGCCATGAGTTTGTTCCCATATTTCTCCGTGTAGAGCGTGTAATGGTTAATAGTTTAATTAAAACACCTAGAAGGACGCACCTATTAGAACGTCATACAATGCACCGTCAATACCTGCATAATTGGTTAATATAACAATAATATCAGATAAGCGTTGATTGACGCCAGATTGTCGCGACGATATGTTTTGAAAACAATTATTTACAATTCGGCAATGTTATCATTCCTACTGCAGTGTAAACAACACGGAAGCCGCGAATTCTTAATGATATTGTGACAAGCTGTTATTACTATTTTATAAATATTGTATTAATGTACAAAGTTATTAAAATTAAAATGTTCACTTTATTTTTCAGACAACAAAAATAAAATTTCTTTAGTAACGGATCTAGTTAGTCACATCTCTGTTCCCTTTTCATCAATAACTTGCAACTATATTGCTACAAAAAAGACAACACTTAATTGCATAGCTAAAAAGCCACAATGACTCATACAAACTGACGAACATTATGTCCAATGTTTGTCAACAGATCATCAATGTATGATGCTATCACAACAGTTGACGCACTGCGTTTGTGTTGACATTCGCAATACATATAATGTTACAATCAATAAGCATTATAATTGTTGTCATCTAATAACATAAGCGTTGGCATCTGGTTTGTGTTGACAAATCCGGTAATCCATTTGGTTACAACATTGTCAGTCATCCAAAATCCAGCGGTATTTGATTTCGGTATAGGTATACCCCAAATATAAATTAGTCTCAATAGAATCAACATCATCGGCCTAGCCTTTCCCCAACCATGTTGGGGTCGGCTTTTTTTATAAAATAAGATTGATCAGAAACATAGCTTAATTAAATTTTCAACTAAAATATTCTAACTCTAAATGTTTTAACCCTCAGATTCAAATTCTGGAACGGAAACTATCGGACGAGCAGCTATCATTCGCGTTCGAGCAGTTGCCCAAGGGCCGCGAGTCCGGCGGGTCGTTCCGCACGGCGCTACTGGCGCAGCACGCGCCACACAACGGCTTCAGCACCGACCACCTGCCCTACGACGACAACAGGCTGCGGCTACATCCCACGCCCGATAACCCGCACGGGTATATCAACGCCTCGCATATTACGGTAACTACAAAATAGAAAGTAGATTATAATAAAGCTTAGGAAGCCCACTGAATGATTTTTTTTTATTGTTTTATAGAACCTCATAAAGTCTGTATTTTAAAAGGACAGCTACGTTATAGAGACAAAAATTATATAACTAAAAAGACTAAATTGCAAACGAAATGGTTGAGTAAAATTAATTTTTCAAAGTTATTCGTGGTTCGGATGTAGAGTAAAAGAATGATAGAGATGTGACTGAAATCAACAAGAGGAAAATAAAATGTGTATGTTTTTTATTTATTTATTTATTCAAAACAAAGGCATACAATTATAGAAAGTAAAAAAAATCGCCAAACTGTATAACAGTTTGCTGGCGATAATAACGCTCATTTTTACATAGTATTGTGCACCTACACTATTTCTAAAAGTACAATTACTTATTTACTGACAGTTTCACAAAATCTTGCTTAATCTTATGATATTTAACAGATGACAGTAGGTAGCACGCAGCGCTTCTACGTATTAGCGAAAGTAGGAAACCTACCGAGCTCTACAGGGGGCGGGACGACGAGTGTGGGCGGGGCCGGGGGCGGGACGTGTCCCTGTGGCGGCGGCTGCGCGCTGCTGTGGGCGGCGGCCTGGCAGGTGGGCGCGGGGCTGCTGGCGCGCGTGGGCGGCCCGCAGCAGCCGCACTACTTGCCGCCAGACAACACCACCAAGGACTACGGGAAGGTACGGACCAACTAACTTCACTTGGGGTTGTAGAATAAAAAAAATGAAAAAGAGAATGAATAATATTCTTTTTTTTTTCTTTAGGTATCTTTTCTTATGCAGTCGTCAAATGAAAATTATTATATTCATACTGTAATGCTACCAAGAACTAGGCAGTGGGAGAAGAATTACGAGATGGACTTATTTGGATGTTGAATTATCTTTGCTTTTGGCATAAATTATGACCTCATTTGTTTTGTAATAGAAACATGCGTAAAAAAAATGGTTGCCTGTAAAGTCGGTTTTACGGGCGAAGATTTTACGTGACAACGTCTTTTTCTCGGTAGAATATTTATTGATATGAATATAATTAAATTGCACAATAGGAACAAGGAATTGAATGAAAATAAGAATTGCACAAATTTTAACTATAGAAATATATTTTGTTTACTAAAACATTGTACATGTAAGCGCCGATTCAATGCGCCTAATTCTCTAGTGCTGCGCGCGCGGCAGACCGATCATAGTTGAGTGGGAGAGAGACGCAAGGCATTCGGCGGGCCTCTCTCTCGTTCGGTGACTCATCGTAACGTTACCGGGCGTTACACTTTTTCATAAGTGACTCCCAGCCGCAACCTAATTTAAGACGTTGTCACGTCAAAAATTGTAAAGATCTGCGAAAGTTGTACCCTAAAAGTATTGTGTTGGACTGGCTGAGGTCATCATATCAAAGCCTGACTGTCAACATATCGTGGGTTCGATCTTCACTCAACTGTTTGTGTGATCCACGAATGTTTGTCCTAAGTTTAGATGTATTTCTACATGTGATTTGACGTGTGTCAAACCAGCCACTACACAAGGATTAAAACGCTAAGTGCAGAAGGTGTTATAAATGACTAATAAGTCTGTAAGTAACATCGTGCCCCCCCAGTTCCAGGTGAGCGCGGGCAGCACGTCGCGCACGTGGTGGGGCGCGTCGCTGCGGCTGGCGCTGCGGGCGGGCGCGCGCCGCCGCAGCCTGTGGCACGTGCACTTCGCGGCCTGGCCCGCCGCCAGCGCCACGCCGCATCCACACGACTTCCTCGGTCAGCCACGCACACATTGACTATTAATAATAATTCTTGATGGTCGATCTAATGAGTAATAAAGTTTATTAAGCAACTATCTTATACGTTAAGAGTTGCGTAAAAGCGAGAAAGTATGCATTAGCATCAAGAACATCTCGCTTTACGAAACTGAATATTTATCACTGAATCCATGTACCTTTTATATAATGTATGTCTGCAACGTATGTTGTTGTCGCTGTGCAGCGTTCCTGTCGGAGGTGAACAGCCTGCGGGTGTCGTGCGAGGCGGAGGCGGCGGGCGGCGGGGCGCGCGCGCCGCTGCTGCTGAGCTGCGAGCTGGGCGCCGGCCGCAGCGGGGTCGCGCTGGCCGCGGACCTGCTGCACGACATACTCGACAACAACCAGGTCAGGCGTGTGGGCCTGCGAGGGGGGCGGCGGCCGCCGGGGCGCGCGCTGTGTCGGTGGATTACAACGCATTACCATACAACGACAACGAAAAACGCGGTTGACGTAGCACGGCAGTTCAAGTTTTGTCACTAAGAGTCTGACATACCCACCCTCCACCGAGGGAGTCATGTCCATGACGATTCCCCCGCCTTAACAACATCCTATATTGAACTTCTGTCTCTAATTTCAGGAGCTAGACATCCCGCGCACGATCAGCATGCTGCACCAGCAGCGCGCCAACATGATACAGAACGTGCAGCAGTACAAGTTCCTGCACCAGCTGCTGCTGCAGTACCTCAAGCAGTCGCGCCTTATATAGCACCACCACTGTCAAAGATAGCCACTAAGTATACACACACCCATTCAATGGGATATGCAAACTCCTTTAAGGTTTTCCACTGCCTTACATTTGTAGTTAAGAAAGAAAACAAGAGTTCGGAGGAAAAAACGCCATATTAAAATTTTAAATATGGTTTTAAAAGCGAATTCCTCAATGTTGAAAAACGACATTTATTACGAATCGAGAATAGCCAGTAGACACTGTAGTTGCATTTATGCTAGGCTCAGTGCGATGTAGCGAGCCTGATATCATTATTTTTGTATATTAACGTTCTGTAGTAAGCTCAAGGCCTAAAGGCTCGATTGACAAACAGTACAGCGTTATTAAAAGTAACAATATATCGAGTGTCACGTCGACACAACGGCCTCGCGGCGGCCCACAGTTGCTCAATACGACGGTAACATTAGAGCAAGCCTTACACAAATTATCACATAATTTGAGCCTAAGGTTAAACAATATTGTAATATATAAAGTTCTAATATGAACCTTATCATTGTAGATATAAGAAATAATATCGATCGACTGGATCATAGATCTATGTATTACTAATGAGATTTAACGTTCGATGACTGAGCTGAGAATTGTTCCACCTTCGTCTAGTGATTTTGTATATTATGTATTTATTTAACGTTTTTAATTCGTGTTTGTATAGAAAGTGATGTTTATATAAACTTACCCGAGAGCTATGTGATTGTTGAATGATTTTTTATATGATATACCCGTTTTGGGATGTTTTAAATGAATTTATATGTAAATCTATGAGAAAAGTATTATGTAGTAACTAGGGCTTCCATCCCGGGAGTCTCGGTCTCGAAAATTCCGAGAGTCTCGACAATTTTGTCGTGTTTTCGAGACTCGAGACCTCAACTCTAGTTTTCGAGACTTACGAGACTTAGTTAAATAAAATAATATGCAAAAAATACCAATCCACTAAAAAAATCTACTAAACTACCATTATTTTTTGATGCTATTACATTGGCAATACAGTAAAGTGAAAGTTAGGATAATCTGTGGTGATGGCAATTTGCAGTTCCTAACCTCAAACACAATACGCTCACAAGCACAACTTCACTTATTGTTTCTTTATAAAAAATTTAAATCATATGGCTACGATGTGTTCCTTAGCAGATAAATTGAAAGGTATGTGTCTTATTCATCTTGAAAGCAGAAGTCACAAACAAAATTATATTTAGCTAAACGATTTGCGTTATATTTTGTGAATGTTTGGTTTGTTGTGGCGGTTTGATGGCGCGAAATATGCATATTGCTTAAAATAATCTATAATTACGAATACTAATTCTTTATACTTACCATGATGTGCTGTTGATTTAACATGCTGTTAGATTCTTGTTATTACCTTGTTCAACCCTTTATTTTCTGACAGCGCAGTCGTATTTTGAATATTAATCAATTAGTGAAGCCCAAATTCGTTACTAATTTCATTTTATTTTATTAACAGCGATTTTATTAATTATAGTGATTCTTGTTTAGGTAACTGGTAGGTAGTTACCTATTTACATAATTTGTTTATTAAATATAGTAGGGACCATTATCATTATCATTATGCCTACATTCAGAGAGACGATTTTTAATACCTTTAACTGAGCTTACCCTGTGACAGTTGTTCTTTGAATGTCTTACCTAAAATATATACGTAAAGTATTTTTCTTGTTATCAAAATGGGCAGGCTTAAGAGGCACTTAACTCACACAGCGTGCAATGAGCAAAAGCTATTGCGCGTGACGTAATTGTGGTTCTACATATCCGTATTTTAGTACTAAATGGGTGATAAAACTATAATGTATATTAAATTATGAATATTAAATTTTGGTTGGTGATTAAAAAATCTTCATGGATAAATAAATAATGATAAATATTAACATGGCTTGTCTTAACGTGTTTCTGTGTGGTGATGGTTATTTTTCATTGTTTTAGATAACAGCATGCTTTATTGTGATGTACTTGCCAAAATGCATGATAAGTCTTCCGTTTGGTGCTATTTTTTGCGAGCTAAAGATAATGCTTCTGCTAAATGCAAAACCTGCCACAAAATATTTAAGACTTTAGGAGGAAACACCAGCGGTCTTCATAAACATCTTAAAAGTATTCATAATTTGATATTATCAAAGGACGAAGTACTACCTGCGGCTTCCACATCTGACGTCAAATACAAAAGTGAAGGTGAAGTTTATAAACCACCCGAAAAAAAAAAAAAATGACAGATTTTTTTCAAAGAGTTGACGGAATTGAAGTTAAAGTTTCAAGAATGGCTGCACTAGACGGAATACCATTTCGAACTTTCGTAGAATCGAAAGATTTAAGAGAGTTGTTCAAAAAGTCGCAATATACATTACCGTCTTCTGTGACTTCGATATCTAATATGGTTAATAAACAAGCCGACTACATTAAGTCCCAAACATTAAATGAAATAATGAAATTGAAGGCATCCGGTGTTAAATTTAGCTGTACCTTAGACGAGTGGACGTCGACACAAAACAAAAGGTACATGAATGTAAATATCCATTCAACATTTTTTGATGGGGCTAAATACAAGAACTTAGGACTTGTTAAGATACCTGGTAGTATGCCTGCTGCTATTTGTGTAGATTTATTAAAGGAACGATTGTCGGAATTTGATATTAATTTAGACTCCGACGTTATAAGTCTTACTACCGATGGTTGTAGTGTAATGAAAAAAATGGGAAAGTCAGTTAATGCTTATCATCAAAAATGTCTAGCCCATGGTATCCAATTAGCGATACTGGATGTATTATACAAAAAAACAAAATCTGTCACAGTACAAAATGACATATCGCAAAGTATTGAAGATGTTAGCGATGATGATGAAAATGATGACGAAACAGACGAAAATGGCAGTTTTGAAATAATTGAGAGCAGCAAGCCGCGAAAACACGAAGAAAACGTTTATGAACATGTGATCAATAAAGTACGGAAAGTAGTAAAGTTATTCAGGAAATCGCCAACAAAACAAGCTGTACTGAAGAAATACGTCGAGGAACACTTCCACGGAGAGCTAAAACTAATAATCGATTGCAAGACAAGATGGTCCAGTTTAGCTGAAATGCTAGAACGTTTCCTTAAATTAAAAATATGCGTTCGGAAGGCTTTGATAGATGTAGGGTCTGGAATTGAGTTCACCGAATCAGAATATAGTACACTTGAGGCGATTTCAGATTCATTAAATATCTTAAAAGTCACATTAGAAGCTTTGTGTAGGCGAGATGCAACTCTGTTGACAGCGGATACTGCTTTAAATTTCTGCGTACAAAAATTAACTTCACAACAAAGTTCTTTGAGCATAAGCCTCGCCAATTCACTGTGTAATCGTATTAGGGAGAACAGGCTAATAGAGGCGAGTATTTTGCAATACTTACACAATCCTTCTCAGTTTTTCGAAAAAAAGTTGAATCCAAAGGCGTTTAATTCTTTAAATAACGACGAAATTACTCTATCATTAAAAGAGTTGTACGAAAGATTGAACAAATCTACAACTTTAAAATCAACTGACAGTTATTCAGCGAATTCCAGTGCCAATGATTTTAATGATAACACGATTGCGCCGCTCACCAGTTTAACTGCTAAAGAACAGCTAGCGTGTGAGCTTGAAAACATGCTAAATCCTCAAAAAATAGAAAAACAAAGTGGCATCCATGATTTACAAACAACTTTGCATGTAGAAAAAGCTCTCTTTGAGAATGGTGGCGACAGAGGTAAGCATTTAAATCAGTGCTATAATTATTTACTATCAATCCCCCCTACAAGCGTCGAAGCAGAGAGAGCTTTTTCTAATGCAGGGTACTTTTGCAACAAGATCAGATCCTCTTTATCTGAAAAGTCTTTGAATGCCCTTTGCTTTCTGCGTGCCCATTATAAAAATGAAAAATGTTAATGCATGTTAATTTTACTTAAATTTGTAGTTGATTTATTAAAGTAAATACTAAATTGAACCATATTGTATTATTTGCCTTATTGTATGAACGCTAGAACCTTGAGTATGTTATTTATTTTTCGAAGTCTCGAAAGTCTCGTTTTTCCCGGGAATCCCGGGACTGGAAAAAGTCTCGATTTTTTTTCCCGGGACTCGAAAATGTATCGAGACTGGAAGCCTTAGTAGTAACCTCTGAGGCAGGTGCGGGAACACGTCTTTTGGACATGTTTACTAGAATAGTCTAGGGCTAAACAATACCTCGTATTAGTTTACCATTTTCTCCCTTTTAATTGTATTGATATTATTGTATTAAAACTAACTATCTACTCCCTATATTAATATTTTTTCTTTAATATGCATTTATGTAGTATACAAAATTTTAATATTTCCTTCAATATTTTATGTATTCCTTGCTCTTACTTAATCGATTGCAACTTAACTTGGTTATTTATAATGAATCTGAACAGAATACTAAAACACATCTTAACTGTAAAACGCTTCTAAATGTCGCATTTGTCGCTAATTAATATCTTAAAGTGGCACAATATTTCTCTCTTCGTTTCAACCTTATTACGACGCGGCGACGCACTTAAGAATTGAGTTGTATTTTCATATTCGTAAGAACCTATTTAGCGAAAAAATAACATAAAGGGAAGTTGCGTTTGCAATGTGAATGCAAGGCATTGCAAGGGGACTGTCCTTCAAAGGAGCAACTTTTTTTTATAAAGAATTAGAAAAAAATAAAATAAATCTTGTACTAATTATGTATGTCAATCATATTAGATAAGAGCTATTTTGCAGAGAATTGAATTAATTTGAAAGAAATAGAAGAAAGATCATACTTGACTTAAAATATTCTTGCAAATTAATATGTATTTTACTAAATACTCTCTTTTAAAACTTGTTAATTTAAATACTCTTTATATTTTGTTATGTTCTAGTCGGCTGTTTCCTCGGCCTGCCTCGTAGTCTAAGAGTGAATTGTATTGACGTGCCTTAGTCAGAGATTACCGATGATCTGATGATACTATCGCGTGCCTTCTAGTGTTAACGGTTTTGTTGATTCGCGAAGGACTTGATAATTTTATTTGCTTGACATCTATGTACATGTAATTAAAACATTAACAATGGGAGATTATAAATATAAGCATTCGGTATATTAATTAAGTGAAAGAGGTCACATCAATATATCCAGTGTAAGAAATAAGTCTGGTATCTTTCACATACCTTTTATTGGCCATCTGAAAGAAAAGCCGTTGTTTTTGGTTTGTTCTTTGGCAGTGTATTTTCCCCCTTCAACTTTTGTTGTGTATTTTGAGGCCTTTAATTGCTAATTATTTCTAAAAAGTACTCAAAGGACTTTCGATTTCCCTTTTAATTTTTCTCTATGAATTTTGAGTGATAATGACATTGTGCAAGTCCTTCGCTGATCTGACAGTTTTTATATAGTCTGTGTTGAATGTGTAGTCGAGTGTCTGTCCTGTGTTCGCGTTTAGTGTTTATTGATGAAATTATATGAAAATCTCGTAGGGGTGTGGCGGCACTCGGATGGATAACCTTTTTATATGATCGTGTATTTATATTGAATTTTCTCACAGAAATATACAAAGAAATTATTCTGAATTGCAAGTCTTTCTATTTTTATACCAATAAAAATTTTATATCTAAATAAGCCAAGTGCTATCAAATCTTATTGCTATAATCATTTTTTTATATAAACTATTATGTTTTGTGGCCTTAAACATTCTTGAGACAGTCACAATGTGAGTTGTAAGAATGTAACTCTGATTAAAGTTTGAGTGTATTCCCTCCATTTGAGCGCCGACACATTCCGTGTACAGTTGGTGCAGTAATGTGTTCATACCTGTCTGTATTTGTACCTGTCTAGTCCAACGGCAACTCCATATTATTATAACTAGCGTAGCGAGAGACGCCTCCTCTATATTTGTATGCACAAAATATTCGAAACGAGTATGTTTTACATTTTTTTAGTCACTAATGTTTTTACAGTGTTAATCGTGTTCTTTTGTGATGTATTTATGACTAAAAAAATTTTTTTTTACTACAGTAACTTTGTAATTCCAGTATTGATACTTTGGGAATAGGACCCCTTCGGAAACATTTTCTTGTCTCCGGTGGGCGTCGTATTCTGAATTTCGTGAAAAACTGACAATAAAAAAACTAAGAAACGTTTAATATTTTTTATTTCGTGTCATTAATTTAAATGGTCCCAAAAATTTAAGTTTTAAGCAGATGTTCTGCTTACCAAAGAAATACCTGTCAATGAAACACATAAGTACAGTCTATCATTATATTTGAGTAAAAAATTATACAATAACCTATATTGCTTACACTATTAAGATCACGTTGGCGGGTAGTAGGGGCGCGGCGGGGGCCCGGGCGGCGGCGGGCCGCGGCCCGGCAGCGGGGGGAAGTAGTTGGGCGGCGGCACGTTGACGGGCGGGAAGCGCGGCTCCGCGTACAGCAGCGGCGGCGGCGCCAGGCGCGGCGCCAGCCCCGGCGGCGGCGCGGCGTACGGGCCCGCGTAGGGCGGCGCCAGCCCCGGGTACGCGGGGTACGTGTAGCGCAGCGGCTCCAGCTTCGGCGGCTCGAACTTCAGCTCCGCGCCGTTCTTGTTGGGCGTCACCACCGCCTTAGCGGCGGCCGCGGCGACAGGAGATGCGGAAGTGGGCGGTGTAACGGAGAGAGGCTTCTTGTCGTTTTTTGGCACCTTCGCGGGAGGGGGCCCCGTCGGGGAGTCACCGCCCGACGACTGCGGCTGTGGGGAGTACAGGTCCAACACCTGAAACAAATCCATCACAATCAACGCTGAGGATGATAAATATTTGAAACCTTACAGTTCACATTATAAAGTAAGACCTATTCTATGTTATAAATTACTACAACTTACCTGATGACATATGTCTTCAAGTAGCTCCATTGTGATATCCTCTACAAACATGTCCCACCAGGCTGTGTGTTTAGGAATCCTTCCGTTCCAGTCTAATACTTCAAATTTACTAAGTTTTCCTGCTAGGAACATTAACGCTACTGCTATAACTTCTGGCTCCCATTGTAAGCACAAAGTTGTGCATAAACTGAAAAAAAAAGAAAAGTGTGAGCTTAAATACCAAAATCAAGATTTATGCAAATCAGAGAATTAGCACCATGACAAAAAAACATAGGCCTAAGGATGAAAACAGGAGTAAATTATAATGCATGAATTAATGTTAAGTTAGCAGAGGTGGCAATAGGCTAAAGATTACTTGAGACTGGATCAGAACAAAATCTGTAGGTTTCTGATTGAGATAATAAATTGCACAATACATTTGCAATAGTTTAGTGATCAGTGAGAATACTTGTAAGACAAATTTAATTTTAATACTAGTGTCAACAGCATGCTGATTGGAGTCTGCTAAGCGTGAGACAAATCTTTAGTCAAGTTTTAGTTGGAAAATATGTTCAACAGCCAGGTAAAGCGACACATCCCACATACATTTATTATATGTGATGAATGCAAAAAACCATCATTAATATAGTGATTATTTCCTTGGTTATCACAAAATATACAGGTTAAATTATTATTTTTTTGGGAATTCCCTGCATATTATTTTGTGAGTTTACACTTTACCCATGACTAGAACTCAATAGGCATTGACTACACAACAAATGACTAACTGCCATTGAATCAATGGTTTTAAATAACCCCAATATAATCTAATATATTTTTGTTATTATAATTACAATGAACTTTTTTATAAACATGCTTGCTTTAGAACTTAATTTAATACAGTAGGCAATGAATCACACCTTTGACAATACTAGGAATGCTTATGAGGCAACAATATTGATAAGCAATTGTTAATTTAGAGATACAACTAGTCGGTTCCTGAACTAACCTGTCATTAACGAATGTCCACGCCATCTGGACCATCTTCTGTAGCTTGGGTTTGTCGCCCTTCAGGCACTTGGCGTACTTCAGCAGGTAGCCGTAAGGGTGCTCCACTTGCAGGTCGAACTTGATGGTCTGCAGCAGGATTCGCTCCAGCGTCATGACCTCCTCTTTGGGATCCTCACCGAAACTCGCGAACTTCTGCTCCGTCAACAGGGACTTCGCTACTTTTATAATATCTTTACATTTCTTTGGCGTCTCCTCAACTTTGCCTGCGAGGAACAGGCAGCAACAAGCGGTGATATACCTCGGGAATGTTCTGAACGAGTGAAACATGTAGAAACGATGAAAGTAAACAACGCCTGTAGCCACTGTGTTATAACCTAGGTCCATTTTGGAGCCAGTGTCGATGATGAACCTCGCGCCTTCCTTCCTATACCGGTTCTCCGTGTCCGTACTGATACCATCGCGGAACGACGGCGTGTTCTGCAGATCCTTCTTGTCATAGTACCAGTAAGGCATTGTCGTAATTAAGCTATAACACAAATATTATCGATAGACGGTCACTAACCTCCACAGCCATTTATTTATTACTGACAACTAAGTAGTATGCTATAAGTTTGTAAAGTAACGAAGCCAAGAGTATTACGTATGAAAATATAAACCCATTTTCTTTGGTAGGGTTATATTCGGTAACACGTTTGACGTTTCATGCAGATTATTGCCAAAATGTAAACGCGTGAAAAATAATGTTGCCAGTAATATGAAAATGGCAAAAGTATCCTTAAACTATCCTCCCGTTTTTATGGTCACCTAGTGTTACACTTGCGAACCTATATCTAGTATCTATTAATTTATCTAGACAATAACTGAGGGCGCGAAAACAGAGTTTAAATTATGTGTGTGGCGTGTGCTTTCCCAACTATCAGGGTAATCTTCCTATTAACGGCAAGCAGCTTACCTGTGTACAGCTTAGCCAAAGCAGCTCTGGTTTTTTAATCATATTTACTTACCAATATATACAATAAGTACATTTCTAAAATTTGGCATGCGTAAAGCTTGGAATAATAACGCCGTAATTATTTTAGGACCCAGGTATAGGTTGAATTCCAAAAAAATATAAAGGTCGGTCAGCTTTGACGCGACTACCTATATCGATGAGGGCGAGGCAATAAATAAAATCCAGTACCGTTATCATATCCCTTATATACCCATAATTGCGCAACTGTGTGCAACTTCTGAAGCGACGTAAATCATAATGCACATAATATTATACACTCCTTTTGGTGTCTGCGTGAAAAGTGAACAGATCATTCACTGGCTCGCTTGCCAATGAATAATCTGGCCAAAGGTTTCGAATGTTTCATCTGGATGACTGACTTACTTACATTTAATTAAATATTTTAAACAATTGTATGACTATAAACGGTTAATATCTACCTTAACAACAGCCTTATCTTATCGCAAAAGTAATTATTTTTGGTAGAGATTCTACAAAGGCGCTTAATCTACATCGCGGGGAACGGATAACACCCGTTCATATTTAACCCACTTAAATATTGAAAAAGTATAATTTATTTAAGTAACTGTAATTAACTTTATATTTCTGTATGCATGGAAAGTTAACCATTGCTTATGAGATACTGTAATTAAAATGCTTAACAAATTATTTGTTCTTTCAAATTGTTTATCTTTTCACATAGGTACTTGGCCGTTTCTGTAATGCATCGGGGCAAATACAGCCTTCATTATTATTATTCTTCTTTATTTACTATTTCATAATAGTTCTACACGACATTACTCTAACATAACCGGTTATTTTTCCTCTAAACGAAGATGACCTTACGACCCTACAGCTTAAGCATGTCGTCACAATATGTTTATTGAGAAGCAAGTAGTTGCCCCAACTGTTAAAAATATGCGATGTAGATACGTAACAGTGCGCTTGTGTCAGGCTGAATGCCTTATCACAATTGCTAATGCCTTAACAGCGATATAGTTTTAATTTTATTTAATGAACTACGTCAGTGACAAAATGGCGCTCAAGACTGGAGCATGTGTTTTGCGGCTTAACGCACTTCGTAACGCAATCAGGGTTCGTGCATAATTTAATTGCTTAAGTTTTATTATTCTACTTTAAATAAATGCTATGTTAAAGATTTAATGTGAATTTCGTGTTATTTAGTTTTGAAAATAAGTGACTTAAATCAAAGTTTCGGCCAAGTTGTCAACAGTGATTAACTTGATAATCGTGTTTTGGATTTTATCAACACGAGTGTCATTCAATATTGAACCTTTTGTCATCGCGATAAGTCTGTTATAAATTACATCATTGTGGAGTGATTTGATAGAAAAATAAGAAGTGATTTAATTATCAATGTTGGTTGAGTTACTACCCATTTTTTGCATACATATTGTCGTGACACAGTGGGTTCGGTTCCCGATCCCGTTGCATACATATCATACATAGCTATTGCAACTATTTCCGGTAATGCTTTATTATTTGGGTAGTGGTCTTTTGAACAACCCCTCCTCCCCTCAGGTACAACACTAATGGCTTCATTTCACACCGCACCGAATTTAAGGGGTGGGGTGATGTCGGTCTCAGGGTGCGCGGTGTAAAACAACCCCGCCTCTTCTACTGTCTATGCGAAGGCAGTGCCTTACTAACCGGAACTTAATCGGTTTACCAACATTCAAATAGTCAACATATTTCTAAACCATCAACTTCCCGTCCAAAGGCCTTTAATACCGAACATTTCGCCAGGATACCTCTTAGTCGATGAATGCTTAACAAACAGAATTTTTAAGCCTCTGTTTTTTTTTCACTTTCGGAATTGTTTAAGTACTTAACTTTTATACTATTATATTATAGCTTTTATCTACGCATACACGACCCGAAGTTGCCCAAAACAACACAAAATATGCAGAGTTCCCGGGCGCTAAGGCTCCCTACGTGACGGAAATGAAATTCCTGAACGAATCGAGCTACGATCCCATTCCTATTTATCGAGTGATGGACAACAATGGCAACGTGCTCGATATTAGGGAGGAGCCGCGTATCGATACCGAGGAACTGAAGAAAATGTACAAAACGATGGTACAGATCAATCAATTGGATAAGATTTTGTACGAGTCGCAAAGGTGA
Organism: Trichoplusia ni; assembly: GCF_003590095.1. NCBI lineage: Eukaryota > Metazoa > Arthropoda > Insecta > Lepidoptera > Noctuidae > Trichoplusia > Trichoplusia ni. The sequence continues at coordinate 1,612,030 of NC_039490.1, read as the reverse complement.
GTCAATTTTTTTAAATTTCCTTATTTCCCTCTTTGCAGGAAATGCTACTAACTACTAAGCTAAGGTTTCAATGTTTGAACACGAATGTACACATGAATGAATTACCGCTAGATTTTTATTGCAGAACTCTTAGCACGTACCACGAAACAATATATTCATTTAATCTTGAACTGTTCTTGACTTCTCCTTTTGTTGTCAATTTCAGACAAGGACGAATATCGTTCTACATGACGAACTACGGCGAGGAGGGTATCCACGTGGGCACTACCGCAGCCCTGAGCCCCCGCGACCTAATCTTCTGCCAGTACCGAGAGGTCGGCGTGTTCCTGCACCGAGGAGTCACGATCACCGAGCTCATCAACCAGTGCTACGGCAACCATGAGGACCCCGGCAAGGGCAGGCAGATGCCGGTGCATTATGGAGACAAGCATCGCAACCTTGCTACTATATCCAGTCCTTTAGGTAAGGAAACAGCTAAGAACCACCCAGCCAGAGTTGTACTGTTCCACGGTAATGGTATTGATGCATACTGTTCAATAATATAAGCCTTTAACGTCCTTTATAGGTTTTAACATATTCGTTTAACTTTTTTTCCCAGCAACCCAGATGCCCCAGGCAGTGGGTGCGGCCTATGCCTTCAAGCGGCAGCCGAACAACGACCGCTGCGTGGTTTGCTTCTTCGGAGACGGCGCTGCGTCAGAGGGAGACGCCTTCTCCGCATTCAACTTTGCGGCCACGCTGGATTGTCCCGTCGTGTTACTTTGGTAAGTTCACAAGAATAATGCTGTTAGTTTGGCCAAAAGTTTTAATGTTTGTCTGTTTAAAAATGTGTAATTCCGACGGTAGGCTCTTTCGCCGGTAACAGAAATTGGAAATGACCTAAATTTGGACGTGACTGGTGAATTACTTACTTCAGAGCTGAAGTGCAACAGCCAAAGTCAATTTCTGCCTATAAACTTACCAGGTTTAAAATCTGTTTCCAGTAGAAACAACGGCTACGCGATCTCGACACCCACCAGCGAGCAGTACCGCGGGGACGGTATCGCGGCCCGCGGGCCCGCGCTGGGCATCCGCACCGTGCGGGTGGACGGGACCGACACTCTGGCCGTCTACAACGCTGTGCAGCAGGCGAGGGACTACGCCATAGCCAACAACAAGCCCGTGCTCATTGAGGCCATGTCTTACAGGTAACAGGACTTCAATTTCCCCACCAAAAAAAACTGATACGACCAAAAAGGTTTTCTAAAAAGTTTAAGACTACGGAAGGTAAAACGTCATTTGTCAAAAATGAACTATCTTTCAAAATGCCGACAAAAATACAGTGTTAATATTACTTGCTCTAAAGTTTATTAAGAAAATTATTGAAAAAAAAAATACCAATACTAAGCCATCTTGCCGCTTACTGCATGTTTTCTAAACGAATGCTTTATTCATTGTTTTAGAGTTGGACATCATTCCACCTCGGATGACAGTACAGCTTACAGATCGGTAGAAGAAATACAGAAATGGACAAAAGATGAGAGTCCCCTACAAAAATTCAAACTCTATTTGGAGGCCAAAGGTAGGACTGGATAACACAAAAAAGGATCTTGCTTAATTAGGTTACCAAAAAGTTTTTAGCTTTGTTTCATATGCCTAATGGAAAAATTTGCGCAGGTCTTTGGAACCCTGAAGAGGAGAAAGCCATGGTTAAGGAATCAAGGGACACCGTCGTCCGTACTATGCAGGAAGCGGAGAAGAAAAAACTGCCGCACTGGAAGGAGATGTTTGAAGATGTCTACTATGATATGCCTCCGAGGATTCAGTAAGTAGTTTTTAAATTACGTCTAATACCTATATTTTTATTTTTTTGCTTGTCGCCCATGGAGATAAATGGTGAAAGAGAAATATGAATACAGAAATTGAGTTTTGGATACACTTATGGTCTACATATTTATTTTTTCTTCCAGGAAACAAATGAAACAGATGGAGGAACATTTGAAGAAGTATCCAGACAAATACCCGATCGACCGGTACCAGAGTGAATAACTAAATAATTGAATTAATGTACATAAGGATTTTTGTTATGAATAAATTATATTTCTTTTATTTTATCGATGTTTTTGTGATTTTGTTAAGAGTTAGAGCCCCAATAATTTAACAAGTTGAAACAAACTTTTATTTACTATTATTAATTCGTTATGAATCCTTAAAAATAATAAAGGGTTCAGAGCATGTGAAAATAACTTCTTTTTCGACGACCTAACTAAAACGGATCGTCCCTATACCTTGATTACGCCAAATGTCAGTTTGTTAACAAGTGATAACAAGTATTTAGAATACAACAAAAGCTAAGCATAAACTATCGCGTCTCTCTTTTACACACAGACAAATCTACAATGCTGGTTTCTCATTCTAAAATTCCGGACGGATGGGTCTGTCTTGTTGTCATTTCTCACTTGTCAATGTCATTGTAAATTTGAGTTCACACATGTTTTGAACTGTTTTTTCGGCAAAAATATTTCAATTGTAAGGAATACAATCAAGTCTGACTAATAAATCAATAAAAATGTCTGTATTTACACGTACAGATGTGACTGCAGTTAAGTTTTACAAGAACTATGTGCTTGCCGGTACGCTTATAGGTTACAAAATATTTACTCATAATTTCTCTCGCATATCAAAAATAAGTAAATGTGTTGCTGCTTTACAGGCATTGGCAGCACAGTCAATTTGTTCCATAAAACATCTACAAAGCTATTACAACGCTTATCTGGATTGTACGGGCAGAAAATATATGGTTTTGTGCCATCTCAATATGGTGACAAAATTTTTGTTTTTGGTGGAAAACAGTTCACAGTAGTGTCCTTGTCTGATCCCGAGCAGTCAAATGAAGGTACAGACTTGTTATGTAGACTCTTTGAACCTGTAGTATGCGATGACTGGCTGCATTCAGCTGTTTGGATCAATAAAGATGTGATAGCACTCTTGACAGCTCATAATGTAGTTCAGGTAAGATTCTTATAGCCACTTAAATCACCTAACTTTCAATAATGTAATAGGAAAAATATAGTTTAATAGTAAGCTATCAGAATGACCTCAATATTGATTTGTAAAATTGTTTAAAGAAAAACCTTGAACAATATTAAAAAATGACCTTGCGAGCAAAATTCACTCCAACAGAATTTTTTCAAATGAAAACATGACTGTTTCAAATATCATCAAGTAAATAAACTAAATCAACATTCTCTAATTCCAGAAATGGGACATAAAAGCAGGTACCCTCACATCTCAGCATGCAAGCAAGGATAACTCTATATTATACAGTGGGCTGCTGCTAAAGTTGGAGGAAGATGTGCTGGTGATGGCTGGCACTGTCTTCTCTGAGGTTATCATTCATAAGTGTGGGGCTGAGCGACCATTACATCATCTAAAGGGTCATAAGGTATTGTTACACAGTTTTTAATGTAATTTTGGCCAAGAGACAGTATAAAAAACGAGTCAATATGATTGCTTTATCATGGTGTATTAGGCCAGTAAAGCTTTGAAACCTACAATAAGTCCAACTGTAAAGTTCTATGAAGAACCTTCGATTACAAACCTGATCTAAATGGTGATTAATATTTTCCAGGGTGTAATATTCTCAATTTCCTGTGAGCCATCAAGGAATATCATAGTTACAACATCTGACGACAGATCTGTAAGGATATGGGGTCCAGACAATGAACCAACACATCCAGGCACTACTGTAGAATACTGGAAGGATACCAACATAGTTTGTAAGCATGAGGTTTATGGACACTTAGCCAGAGTCATGAGGAGCTGTATCACAAATGATCTAATCATCTCTGTAGGAGAAGATTCAGCTATATGCTACTGGGATTATGAAGGAAAATTATTAAAGAAAGCCCTAACCCACCAGAACGGTTGCATATGGTCTGTAGACAGTGATAACACTACATTAGTGACTGGTGGAGGTGACTGTGGAGTCATTTTACATCCCTTAACCATAGCCACAGACTATAGTTATAATGAAATTATAGATGTTGGTGTTGCCTCTCCAAAAAAAGTTATATTTACAGCCAGAAAAAACCTGCTTGTAATGGATGAAAATGTTTTAGTTTATTATGATTTTATTAGTAAAGTTAAGAGTACACATAAATTGAATCATGATTCTACTTATAAACTGTTATCAATATCATCTTGCAAGCAACTGATTGCTATAGCAGATATGACAGGCAAACTAGATGTGTTTTTAGAAAAGTGTAAAGATGATGCTTTTATTTTAAATATTATTGATACTAAATTACAATTAGGTAAAATTTTATCAATGCATTGGGCTGGTAACAGGCACCTTGTATTTTGTTCTGATGACGGTAATGTTTCAGTACTTGCTTCAAATAATGCAACAGTAGAAATTGTTGCTAGATTTGTGTTACCATTCTGTAAAGAGAGATGGCTGACTGCTTCTGCAATAGATTCTGGCAGCAAATACTTCGTATTGGGAGACAGATGCGGAAATATTCACATTTTTGTTAAGGAACAAAAAGATCCTGTCAAAAGCTTTAGCAAAGTGCATGGGAGGTATGGTCCCACATCAATTAATATAGTCAATAATGACATCATCACTACAGGGAGAGATGGAACTATCATGTACTTTACTATACAGGGTGATGGTATAAAGCGTTTATCGGCAAAGGACCTTGCTTTCGAATGGGTCGAAAAGTTTCTGGACAAAGATCAAAATCTGGTGTGTGGTTTTCAAGAAAGAGTATTTGTAGTTTATAATATTAAAGATAATTGTAAAGTGATAGAAACTCCATGTGGAGGCGGGCACAGGTCTTGGGATGCTGTCAGATATTTTGAAAAAGTAAATGAAAAATACGAAGAATGTATTAAATTCGTTTATTTAAAAGATGCAGCCATAAATATAACTACATTTCAACTTAGTAAAATTACTTCTACAAATCTAGTCCATGGATCACATGCTAAAGAAATCAATTGTTTGAAAGCATTAAAATTGAATGATGATGCTGTATATATTTCTGGTGGAGAAGATACGACGCTTAGAATATCTAGTGTCGACGCAGTGAACTTTAAAGACGAAGTCGCTTTCAAACATTTATCGAGTATTCGAACATTGAAAACACATGCTATAGACGACAATCGGTTTTTAATTATGTCAGCAGGGGGAAGAGCCCAAATATGTATCAAAGATGTACAAATTCTTAAAGAAAATGGAACAATAAGAGTTAAATCAGAAGAGTTAGTCGATCATTTCATAAGGGGCACTGATAAGGAGAGGAAAGGTAATCAGACTTGGAGGAACTGCTCGATAGATTTTGATCCTGAAATGAGGATCATGGACTTGGATTTGCTAAAATATAAAGATGATTTCGTAATATTTGCTGGCTGCTCCGATTCACATCTGAGGGTGTTTTCTTACAAAAATAAAAGCAAGAAATTGGAATTAATTAACGAATCTAAGTACCACAATACTTGTATACTAAAGACCAAAATTATAACAATTTTAAATAAAACCACATTAATAACTTGCACAACTAGAGGTGACGTCACCATGTGGGATATTTCTGACGTCATAAATTGTAATTTCGAACCATTCTTCTCAACGAAGACGAACAAATCCGGGATAAATGCTTTAGCTACAGCAAACTTACCTGAAAACCAGCTGCTTGTAGCTACTGGAGGTGACGATAATTCCATCCATATAATTTTACTAGAAATACCTGATCAGGATTACTTGGGCTCTATGATTATGCTAAATAGCTGGCAGAGCTCAAATTTCCATAGTTCTCAGATAACTGGTTTATGTTTGGTCGGCAACTATATGTTGTCTTCGTCTATTGATCAGCGAGTGACGTTGCTCAGCTGGAGTGTGAAAGAGAGAAATATAGTCTGTGAGTTCGTCTCACAAACGTCAACAGATGTCGCTGACGTGCAGGGCATGGACTTACTAGAATTTAATGGGTAAGTTAGTTGTATTATTTTAATATGGTGCCGTTTAGTATTAAGTCCATGTAGCAATATCTCTTTAATATTTAGAAATTTAGAAATACATGACTAGGTTGAGACTAGATGGCGTTGTGTGAAACTCCTGGAATATTATTATTATGTATTTCAATGGAGCTAGAAATGATTCCGCGAGAAGGTTAAAAAAATAGTAATAATATTATAAAATAGTATTAATCGGATGGATTGGTTAATTAATTAAGAAACTTAAGTCCAATCGTGGCGTGGGATGAAATAACCAATAATTGAGTGAATTGATCGCGAATATATATTTATGCAAAAAATTGGTGCATTTTGACTGTAGGTACCTATGCAGCGATAATTATTATAATTAATGTAAATCATGTTTACACTTTACACGTATCTAATTAGAAATGATTGATGTACATTTTAATGTGTTATCCAATCGATAAGATTGTGATCAAACGAAATTATGCTTGTTTACGAATCCTGTTGATAAGAGATAATGATAACAAGTTTTGATCGTTATCTATTGTTTGGCATGTGTCGTATTGTAGGTATTAATGTAAACTTAGCATATTTTGCGAGATTTCTTCATTTTTAAGCTAGTACTCTAGAAGTCAGAGAGTTAAGTAGGGCCTTTTGAAGGTCACCAAATGAAGTATGTACTACTCTGGCTCTAATCTGGGTGATGTCTACTTCTTGTGTAGACAAAACCCAGATTTGCCTGTCCTTAAAAAAAATAATTCCAAGTCCAACATTTCCTATTTAATCAAAACTAACCAGTGGTATCAGGCGTGGATCTACCGTTGTTGGCACGGTGGGCATGCCCATAACCCTACTTTACCCGTGACATTATACTTTCACATACCTGACCCTAAGGCCAAAGTCCTGATGCACAAAAAAGGAAATAAGTCATCAAACTCATAAAGTCATGATTATTCTAGAGTTAGTTCGAAATCCGACCGGTACTTTTACCAATTTTCGGGTGGCTGTGACCAAAACCGCCTCTGAAGGGCTGGATCCGCGCCTAGGGGTTATTTTTTTCAAATTTTTACCTTTTAGTATAATTTTTGAAGTCTAAAATCCAGCGATCAATTTTAGCAGGCCCGGAGGAATAAATGATTTGGTGTTAATTCAATCTTCTGTTTTAAGGGATTCAATAACAGTTTGCGTATTTGGAAAAGGAATGGAGGTTATTAATGTGCCAACGAATCAAGAATAAACATCACATACTGGAGTGTTTGGCTGAGTACGCAGAAAGCACGCTTTTTAGAGGTAACATAATTTCTATTTTATTTTTTCACGATTTCGACCTTAGGTGACTGGGAATCTTTTGACTTTTTTACTATTTTTATAACTAGTGAAATATTTCCTTACTACGATTTTACTAGCTGGTAGGTCAGAAGGGAAATTAAACATAATTATGAGTCTTAAATACCCAAACTGTAAAAGCATGCGTCGTGTAGTGTTGAAGAGGTAAAGAGTAGTAAAGAGAGAACTCTTTGATTGTTAGGACTTCTGTTCTAACAATCAAAGAGTTCTAACAATAAGAAAAATATACTTCATCGTGGTTAACATATATTATTGACTTTATTATTACTTCCTTACACAAGTTTGATAATCCAATTTCTCGCTTGATTGAATATAATAATTAATTTTCAATTTTTCCCATTGTTGCCGCGTATGTGGCGCGGCTAAGGTTACTGTACCGATGATGTTAGTTTGTTTCATTATTATATTAGTTTGTAATTTTGCTAGAAATGCAGTGATTGCGGTAAGCAGTTTGTATTATTTAAAATTGTTGCTAAGCATTTATTGAAACGTAATGTTACTATCACGCAATATTACTTAAAATAACCCTAACCTCTTAAATAGGTATATTTGTAACAATATGTTTTAACGAGTACCTATTGATTATCCGTCGTTCACTGCACGATGTAGCACCGTTATACGTGGCTCCAAATTAAAGGCAAAGCAACGTTTTCAGCGTAACCGGGGAATTCTTAAAAACTGGTTATAACACATTGTTTTTGAGCATTGTGGTTGCACCATATCCTAAATCCCTCCCCTAATGTCCCTTATAGTCGGTTCTGATTGATAGAGTTTAGTGTTTTTTTGCGATTTTTTGCCGCCAACAGGAATTCAATCCTTACAAACTGGTTCAAACACAAGGTGTAAACAACCACCGCTGCAGGCGTGCATTATGCATAGAGATACAATAGACTAGACCTCCCTTTTGGTTCCTATCTATACGCTATGTGTAGTCACTTTGCCACTCGTTGCCGCGAGTATCACAGCAAGCATGCTCATACCAACCTGACAATACCAACGACAATAGCCTTTGGTCTGACAAGGTCAATGCCGGTGAAATTGCCCTCAACCTTCAGAATACCACTTATCACTATTCTAGAAGTAATCTGACCTTCACATTCTCTACGTTATCTGGGAGGTACACCGCGATATCTGCCATGTTATCTGCCATCACGGGTATACAGCTGCATCAAGATACACTGAATAATACCTCTGATCTGATCGCTCTGCTCCCGATAGATATAAAAATTCGCTTGTCAAACGTATTTCGAGTAAATAATATCTGTTAAAATTTAAAATAACATGCTTTTATATGTTTTAAATATATTGCCGTTTGTCAGACGAGTTATTGCCCAAAGGAACATAAGGCTATATAAAAAATAAGTTTTTAACATTTTAGTGTTAATAGTTTTTAATATCATCAGTAAGGAGTAAATCTTTACGATTTGTAGAGTAAAAAAATAATGGGTCCATAGACATTTATTAGGGAACGAGATAGTTAAAGTAGACTGAAATTTCGTTTAGGTATCTTATTTTAGTTGCGTTTTTTTTTCTGAAAACCCGAGATTTCACTATTAAGATGAATATAACATCGTGCTACTTTAGCTTAATTAATGTTATTTGTATTCCGTAAATGATCTTATCTTTTTATTCTAATTTCTAACCAACTTCCAGAAATCGCTACATTTGCAAAAAGTACGCGGCAACCACATCGACCGCGGCCACAATGTCGTCAACTACAAAAAGGTTAGACAATTTATTATGTAAATAAATAAATATTTATAAATACAGTCAGTTGTAACGGTTGACGCAAACCTATAGGGTAGAGCGGGATCACGCTCTACCCTTCAAATAACGCCGTCTCGCTTTCAAAATGGCGACTCTTACTGGCCCATAATAAGCGCGATGTTGCGTAGGACATGTAAAATAGTTATATCACTATCTTGGAAAATAAAAATATTAACATATGTTTACTTTATTTGACTCTATATTTTTTAAATTAATTTATATTACAAGTAAATATTTTATTTTTCCTAATGTGATGAATGAGACATTGTCTTATAATATCACACTTACATCCATACCTTTCATTATATCTTTTGTAAAACAATGTCTTTACAATGATAATAGAAATCATTCATGTTACTCACTCTTAAGATCTGTCAACCTTATCAGAACGGTTGCCAACGCCCTAAAACCCCCTTCTATCTGCCTGTATGACCAGATTATCTTGAAGGATCTGTCAGTTTATGAAAATGCACATTTATTAGGGTTCCGCTTTACAGATTCGTGATACTTAAATCATTTTTACTATGATTTGAAACCGCTAAATATTAAGATGGCGCAAGAGTTTTCTTTTTCTTGAAAACAAGATGGCTGCCTTCACATTCCCGCCACCCGCTCCGCCAATCTGAAATAATGTGCAATAATAAGTGATCTCAATCATGGAAAACTGCAATATAAAAGTAACCGTCTATTTTTCTAACATCAGCTTTTAAATGGTGTGTTCGATGAATATAACTGCACTTGCGACTCAATAGAGGTTTTAGATCACGCCAGTTGATAAAATTTTACACATAATAAGCTATTGTGTGTGACAGAAGTATGACTTTCGGTCAAAATCCGTTTCATTGTTTTAATTAAATCCTTAGCTACTTTACACAATATAGAGAGAAACCCAAGAAAGTGCCAATACATTTTCTCGCTTATAATGCACTGTGTTATGAATCATTGGATTAGTATTCTCTCTAGACAGATTACTACTAGTATTAAAACTATCATCCAATGTAGTATATAAAATAGTGCCGTACCAGTAACGCGGTAACAGTCATCGCAGGCAATTACTTGGAGATCTTCATTTAAATTGCCAATAAAAAGTAATACAAAGAACTCTAAAGGTAAAAATATCATTAGCTCTTATAATTAAAGCGGTACGTGAGACCACGCTACATAAACAGACTAAAAATAGCGCGACTGTAATTACGAGGCAATACACGCACTATTAAATTTTTATTACTTATTCATTGTTTTTAAAGTTATTTATGATAGAAATCTCGGTTCGAGACCGTATTGCTGCAGTTGTTGCTGGCTGCACTCGTTGAAAAGAAATTTCATGAAATAATACAAGATATCCTACTATCGCAGATATTCGCGTTAGTGGCGAATAAGATTTAGAATCAACACTTAATAATTAGATTGTTGATTAGATTAGATACCCAGTGCGTTATATAACAATGATAGTGTAACTCTGTACAGTTGTGTCTGTGCTGTGATAACCACTGTTTTTCTGTGTAAATGTGAGTATGTTTTTTTATATTTATTGTCGATTTACTTTCGACTTAGTTTGTGTTGGATTAAGGTTTAGTTTTGAATAGTTTGTTAGAGGGAATTATTTAATGTGAGTTGCGGGTTTATATTAGAGCTTGTTATTCAAAATTCTTGTCAATTACTCACTGATATTAGGTCGTTAGTCCACTGAAATGGAGCAAGTCTGCTGAGACACTGAGAGAAAATATTGGATTTTATTGCATAAAAAATTACAGCAGTCTAGTTGGAAAATCTGCATTTGTCCGTTCTGCAGGCTCTACTTCAGTAGACAGGCAGCGTTAGCCAGCTTTTCCATAAGGGATGCCCAGCGAGAACCGTGTTTTTAAAAGCCAATATATTTCTTTATCGGTACAAGTCTATCTTCCCAACTTATGGATGAAACCTAAAACTTGGACCGCAATTCCGCGATTTCAAATTGCCGGTTAATGAATGGAAATTAGATTAAATTTGATACTATTCGTATTTTCCTAAGTATTTTGCCAACATTTTCATTGGAAATTCAGTGTGTTGATATTGAGTGTTCCGCATTTCAAGTGGTTAGGAGATTACATGTACCTAAAAGGCAGTGGCTGGAAAACGAAGGAGTTGAGTCATAATCATTTGAATAACTATTAAAAATAGTAGAATGAAGCCCTATTGTTAGAGTTTTAAACCTATGTCTCAGACGTGCCTTGACAAACCGTTGAAAGATGTTGAATCTACAGGCTACTATAAACCTAATATATTTATGTAATAATTATTATATTAAGACTTAAATACACACGTGCGTCTGCCGAGATGTTGGTTCTACGGTGCTAGCATAAACCGTCGTTTATTTGTTTATCCCACTGACCTAATTCTTATTTTTATTCTATATGATAAGTGGCTTTTAAATATTATTATATTAATATCTTATCGAAACTTAAGCGTATTATAAAAATACAAAGCTGGTGAAAATCCTTAATCTTCCGTTCGTGTATCATTGAGGTTTATCAGAAATAGCTGTTGCCCGCGACTTCGTCCCCGCGGGTAGAAGATATAAGTTATGATTTATACCTGCCCTGATTTTTTCACATTTTCCATTGTATATTCGCTCCTATTAGTCGCAGCGTGATGGTTTATAGCCTAAAGCCTTCCAATGGTCTATTCAACACAAAAAGAATTTTTCAATTTGGACCAGTAGTTCCTGAGATTAGCGCGTTCAAACAAACAAACAAAATCTTCAGCTTTATATATTAGTATAGATTTGCTGTTAAATATATTCCATATCTATGTAAAATACTCATCATATTATTTACTACAACTTTCAAAAAGTCAAAAGTTTTTCATACCGAATTATAATCAGATTATCAACATTTGTTTGGGATATTTTTTTGTAGGATTGCCCTATTACTCCAGTTGTCATGAAAAAAACCTGGTTGATCAGTCAATTTAACAACATAGCATCAGTAACACCCTGTGTAGTGTGAGATCCTCGCTAATCCGTAATTCAAGAGTTCAGGACATGATTCTGGAGCATGGCATCCGTCCATGATTCCGAATGACAGTGCAATTTATCCTCTGTGTAAGTTTACGTCTTTTTCCCAAAAGTGTAACATTATAATGAGAAATAGGTACCTCTATATACGAGTACTTATATATGCTCAGCATTAAGCATGCACACAACAAGATAATCCGACGGACTCTGATCATCCATTCGGACAGATTAAAGTCCAATTTTTTTTGTGTTGCAAAATTTAAACAACAGCTCCCTATTAGTGAGACACCGCTGCACTGTCTCAACGTCTATCAGTCTATCACCAGCTTGAATCACGTGAACTGTTATAGTTAAAATTTTTGCAGCTGATATAAATTATGAGGCTTCTATAAGAACAAATTTAACAAGGGATAAATGTTAGTTCAATTTATTTTTATTCAGCCGTGTTATACAGCTATCGATGTTCAGCAGCATAGCATTATCTGCTGTACAAATGATGCGTTATGGAAACAATAACAGGTAATAGATAAAGTAATGCTCGCTTATCTAGTGATACTATGCGTAATCTTTCCGCACTCAAATACTTGATGTGTGTATCCAAGCAGAAGTTGTTGGGATTCAAGCATTCAGCAAATCGCAATCGCATGTGACAGGTACGATAACTCTCGGGCTCTCGTCAGTATATTTTGCAGTATTTGTTTGATTTACCCAAGGTAAGGTGCAGTAGATAGCTATGTAAAGGATAGTGCTACGGTTTTATTTCTGTTTGTCAAGTTTGGAAGTTTTTTGGGCTGAAATTATTCGTAGGTCTGTTGAATTTTAATAAACTTTTTCACGGCCTGTGTGGAAAATGTTGTCTGTATTTGTTAAGTCTGATTGCAAAAATGATTTTTTTACGGGAACCCTATTGGAGGTTCTATTTTTATTGTAAGTAATAAATACTGACTAATGACTATAAATATGGAAATTAAGCAATGGTTATAATTGTAACAGGTCACAATTTGTTGTTGCATGTATCTTTTCTTTAGCCTATTTATAAGGCATCCTCAGTGTCACGAGCTTGACTCGCGCGTGCAAATATTTTCAGTTTATTTAAATGAGCCTCGCATTTAGGGATCTAGTCCTTGTGTTACTTGGGGTTTCAGAAGCCTAGAAACTATTAAAAATATCAGTCAATATTAAAGAACGAATACGATACAATAGACCGAACCGGCCGTTAAAGTGACTTTGGTAGAGTCGCGGCAAGTTTGCTTTGTGCTAGGAAAAACAAGTGCCAAAATTAACTAACACGGACTTGTTTCTGCATAGCTATACATTTTTAAGTATTCAGTATTCAGCGTACGTACTAACTTGGATGTGTGAGTGACCGACACTAACTCCTATTGTTATCCTTGTGCTATTTTCGTGCCAGAATTTTTCCAAAGCGAAATGTCACACGAAATTAACTTTCAGTTACGCTTGGGATACTCTACATACTAGATGTGAGTTTAGCCTTTTATTACGAACCTCTAACCGTAACACTAACTTAATTAATTCAAGAATTTATCTTCAATTAATTCGATATTAGTTTAGATGTCATTGACCCACTGTTCCGAATACATTAGACGCGCCGACGAGTGACGTCATAAGGGGAACTCCTACAACTATTATAATGTTTGCGGAGTTTTAAAATTGTCTTAAATTACGTAGATATAACTGTCAGTCGTGGTCCAAGTTCTGTTTGACATTGACGCTTTTTGGCACAGGTTTGTATGCTTCTTTTTTAACCTTGAGTATTTCATCTTCATATGTCGTATATTCCTTAGTTACTAATGTACGCTATTACTCCAGAAAATAGTATCAATATGTTTCTACGAATCATAATCAATGAAGCGCTTCAGTTTTATCATTATTATCATGTGTATCATTGATATTTTTAGCAATCATGTTTTTATCGGTTTAAATTTTACAATATTTTCGCGTCCGTTGTCCTGTGTTGTGAAATTCTTCTATAGAAAATAATGTTACGCAATTAAGGAAAATACGAGACCTAAATTAGTGTATGGGGTTTCACTATTTACAGTTAAGACCCAAACTTGGCACCAACATTTGTAGACTGTAAAATGTTTGACGCCAACTAAATTGGCGCTGTGTTGCGCAATATTAAACTTCAATGAAAAACATTTGTATAGCACTGAAATTTTAACCTTGATTTTGAGTTCATTGACTTGCGTTGCGAAATTCTAGCACACACAAGGTTACGCAATTGAGGAAACGCAAACGAGACCTAAACTTTCTCAGGTGTTTTACTATTCACATCACATTCACAACAGACACTCAAACTTCACAAACATTTGTTGAGCTTACAAATATTTGTCGCCAACTACCAGAGCGGTGTTGCGCAATATTGGACTTATTTCGACAACATTTGCGGTTCATTCAAATGTTTGTCCAGCATGATGGCTGATCACCTAATACGTTATAATGTCTATTCTCGATCGAACTTGAGAGGTTTCGCCGTAATTGTATCGACCGGCCTTGGGGTACCGCACGTGACTCAATCACTACTCTTATAACCAGAATTTACAAGTATATGATCAAGTTTCTATGTTTGTGTCGTTTAAGCTTCTTGTAAATTCGAAAAAATAAGATGATTTTCCTTGTAGGTATACATTTTAGAATTCTTTTTCGTCTACTTTAACTAGGTATGTTTTTCAACCTCAGCCTCACCTTGCTTTTAAAATATTAAAGTATATTTACAAGTCAACGTGCAAATAACAATGGCCGATAAAATTGTTTTAAGAACAAAGACATACAACCGACTATAAATAAAAACCCACCGAGCCAAATTTGATGATTTTTTGGGACAAATGACAGTTGGTTTACGTTGTATGAAAAAAGAATCAACAGAATCGGTTCATTCAGTCCGTAGTTCTGATGTAGAAATGGTTAAATGTACATATGTATGTGCGTCTGTGAATAAATACACAGACACTTGTTTACTTTGTGCTTTAAAAATAAAAGAGACGACTGGTTGAGGTCACCACTCTAAACTTGCAAAAAACATGCATACGAGCATAGGATAAACATTTGTCAGTGGGACTGGGTGTCTTTGTGTATGTGACTTAAATGTTTGTGAAACCCCCGTGACACAAGGATTAAATTAAAACAACAACAAATAAGTAGTCTGTAAAAAGTTGCGACTGAGTGTAAAATCATACTTTGAGACATTTATTCTTCAGATATTGTATATCGCTCATTGTCAAGAATAAGATCCGTATAGATCACTTAAACGTATTGCGAAATAATAGTTAAATCTTGTAAACCACGCTTGTCAAAGGGCAAAAGTTGGAAAATATTTTTTGTACCGAAAACAAGACGTTATGGTGCGAAATATACAAATTCAGGAAGTTAAACTTTATCGTAAACTAATAATATAAACTTACCCTATTGAAACACTGTTTACTGTGTCATTGCACAATTTTATTTAACGTCTTCGCGAAATTCGTATTCACAAAACGTTTCAATAACACATAATATCGCCACAAGCACAAGTTGTAGAGTAACACTCGTATTAAACACTATTTTCAATTGCACCATGAATACGATCACAACACTTTTCCCTGTAGGCCGGCACAATATAAATACATGGTAAACACGCGGTGTGGCGCGCGAATAACACGCGACCTACGCACCTAAACAAACAGCTATATCTGAACGATAACAAAAACTCGGCACTCTCGGAAGTCAATTTTTGCGCAATGAATAGCAACACCCGTTGCCCAAAGCTGCGCGTTGAGCAATACGCCTCGCATTTCATAACATTAATTCAATGTGTGACGTCACGGATTCCCCATACGAAATGCCGGCGCTCGCCGGCCGGCGGAGAATCTCAGGATATAATAGCGCGAACTTATCACACACTGTCAGTAACCGCTTAGAATCCAAACGCAACAATGTTCTTCCACAATCACAACTTACCTTTCCTAACTAATATTATTATCCTGAGCATCGCGTCGTTTAAACCGGTGAATATTAAATACTAGATATTAAAAAAATATAGCAGTGATATTAGCTAACGTCTAAGTGCAGTGCAACAGCAATTTTTCTTGCGATATTGCTGTCAAAATGTTCGTGTGTTTTGGTGCATATGTCATTTTGACAGTAAACTGGCAAATCACTGTTAAGTTGCAAATGACAAGTTAGCTAATACAATTACCGATCCCTTTATGCCGTTATTACTAGTAATCGATTTCGTGCCTTTAGAAGTCAACTTAATTTGACCTTATAAGCTAGTAATATTCGCCTAACGAGTCTGCTGCATGACATTGACATTCAAAAGGTCGCGATTTTTGTTTAACATGCAAATACAAATGTGTTCCGTGGTGCACGTCTGGGCGACTGGCACTAGTTTTTATCTGTCCGTATTACCGGTATGGAGGCAACTAAATGCTCTTGTCGTCTTTTTGGTATCTACTGGTTCAGGTAGCAAGCTGGATATGCTTGTAATGAACCTCGAAAGTATTACGAGGTATTAACCTCATATTGAACTATCACCGCGGTATACAGCCTGAAATTCGTTACAAGTACCGTAGTAATAATGGTATCGGTTGAACTGCTATAGATTTCAAGTGCCAATATCCGACTAACGAGAGCTTCTTAATAAATTAGCCTAAACATTTCAGACTCAGTTGTGCTTAAGGGATTAAAAGGTCTTACAGATACAGAACACTTTTCCAAATCTTCTTCAAATTTCAGAAAGTACTTTATATTTGGTTGCGTTACCCTCAGATGGCGCCCGTGGTGTTACCGGTGACGAATCCCGTGTGGCTGGGCGAGGGCCCGCACTGGGACAGCGACGCGAAGGCGCTCTACTTCGTCAGCATCTTCGACTACACCATCAACAAATATGAGCCGGAAACCGAACGGCACACCAAGTCCAAATTTGGTATGTAATATAAATTAAATTTGACTTGTACTAGATCTATTACAGACATAAGTAAATAGCAAAACATTGCACAAACCAAGTCACTAAAAACTCCTTCCTAACAAAAAACCTGAACTTTCCAGATGAGATGCCAACCTTCATAATTCCGGTCGAAGGCAAGAAGAACCGCTTCGTGATCAGCCAGGGTCGGAAAGTGGTTGAGGTGGAGTGGGACGGCGAGGACAACAGCGCCTCCATAGTCCGGGTCATCACCGAAGTAGACAAGGACAACCCTAACAATAGGTTCAACGATGCTAAGGCAGACCCGAGGGGCAGGCTGTTCGCCGGTGAGTACCTATGGATAAGCCAAGCTGTTCTAGAATACGTATTTATAAGGCATATAAGAGTTAATTAATTTTATTAAATACTTGAAACCTGTATTGGGTCGATGAAACTAGACGATTGACGCTAGGCGATGAGACTAGTGTTCACATCAGCTGTAGCTCGGACCTCGAGTTCAGGCAACGCCAAACACCAACGATATGAGGGAAAGAGAAGGCAGGCATCTTGTAAACACTGCGAGCGACAGAGACAAACTTATGTTTATGAGATTTCTTTATCGTAGCTGTTTTCGCTGTGATCTGTACAGTAATATTTTTTGAATAAATAAAAAATAAAATAATGTTAAACTTTTTGTGACTATACGGTTTCTGTATGTGGAATTGTGGATGTAATTTTACAATACCAAATACACATGTTACAATACCTAACACACATGTTACAAGTTATGATTTTGTAAAATTAGGATCCATGTATCATATTTTTTGTAAACTAAAGAGATATTTGGAAATCATTATCGAAAATTCGTAAATATGTAATTTTGTAATCTATTTTTATTAATGCACTTACGAAATGTAGCACAATAAACACAAATTTAACTGTATAAGCATTTAATTTGTATTTGCTGCTTATATCTATTAAAAAAAATCTTTCCGACTATGTTTTGTTCCATCCGTAGTGTAGTCACCGCACTACGACACGCCTATGTTTTCAAAATAAACTAATATTTTATGAAGACTCTCTAATGTTTCATAAATTATAACCTATACTTTTAATTTATGTAAATAAACTTATGCGAGTGGACGAAAAGTTGTAATCCTTTTACAATATCCGACTGTATTTACTCCATCACTACTAGTCACCATGTTTTATGGTACTAATACTGTGACTATTAATATTAGGTCTCACGCACATGAATACAAAATTATATTTTTTTCTGACCCACTGAAGTTTTATGAAAAAGTAAAAATGCTTTATTATTTAATAAGCAAAAGAGCGCTGCGAAGCGTATAATATCTGCACTAAACACAAAGAATAAAAACGCGTCCGCCATTAGACGTGTCACGATGCCAGAAGTCGCAGGTTCGAGTCCTGTCTCAGTGCAGATGCAGTTTTAGTTGATTTTTGGACGTGTAGGTTCATTATTCCATAAGAGTAATTACGGAAAAGTGTAAAGTACTTGTATTAAGTAAGAGCTATTTTTTTCCTTATAAACTATACAAGAAAACTATTTTCTGGGTTTTCATATTCATTACTCAGTATTTATGCTGGCTTAACATGACGTCTACAACCACATTTATTACATTCATCGAATTAAATAGCTTGTAGTTATTCTTGAAATATAAATGGCGGCATTCACAAAAAATTAAGACCAAGACCACACTGTTTGCTTAGTTGTAAAGCCGTGCGGCGTGTGCGTGTTTCTTTCTCTCTCTTCATCTGTTATGGAAACCAAGCCAGTTATCTGCTTAAGTTTGCATCACATAATTATATTTCTAAATAATAATAAAAAATCATTATAATTACTTAAAAACATGTTATAATTTCTTGACTAATTAATCGAAAGGAACGTCGCTCCATCCAGGTGTCTCTTTACACCTCTCAAGTATTTTCTTTTACTTAAAATTAAAACAGCATTTAAAATATGCCAGTCATCTTCAAACACTTGGTTCAAATATATCCATGTTCTAGGTACAATGGGCCATGAGTACGAGCCAGGCAAGTTCGACCTGAAGAAAGGCTCCCTGTACCGCATCGACCCTGACGGCACGACCACCACGCTGGCCACCGGCATCGACATCGCCAACGGCCTGTGCTGGGACCTCAAGGAGAAGGCCTTCTACTTCGCCGACTCCTTCGAGTACACCATCAGGCGATACGATTATGATGTGGAAACAGGAGAGATATGTAAGTTGATTTTCCGGTATAAAGACTCAACTGGATATCAGAAATAAAATCTAAGCGTATACAGAAGTGGACGTCGATAGGCTGAATAGATAGATTGAATTTTCACTGTCTGACCTAAGCGTACAAGCATATATGGATAACGTAAATATTATATATACGGTGTTCTGAATGATACGGTTGATTGTGGCTTGAGGTGATTTTTGTGGAAGGAAACACGTCTTTCTCGTACAATTGTTTATTGGCAACTACTTTAAAAAATACTCGCACCGATAGTTAAGCGAGTAATGTGAATGAATTATAATAACCTTAACATACGGGTTATAAGGAAAATTGAAAAATAATATAGCATCACGAGGTCGCCTCTGCCTCGATCACCTTTCTCGCTGAATACTCTCTTCACTTCCAAACCAGTATGGCGAGATGATTGCATGATTGAGCGACAGTTTAATGTTAATAACCGTGCTTATATTAAATAGAAGAAATTAAATATTTGGGCATCGATCCATTGATATATTATACACGGTGATTTTTTAGTCGTCTTACAAAAGGAGCCCAGCTCATGTATCCGACGTAAAATACCCCAAGGCGCGATTATTATTTTTTTATCTTCAACTAAGATAAAAGGTACGAAAAAAAATGAAACATGAGAAATCTGAAACATGCTGTTAAAAATGATAAAAACGCCGCCGCCCGCGCCCCTCACCCTTGTTACAAGGCTCGGACCGCGCTCGCAACAGAGCTGTGTTTCTAAAAAACTACGAATTGCATCATAATATTGAATAAAACTTACATTTTAAATTTATTAAAATCTCATAAATACCAATTTTTTTATCATGAACGTGTTCTAGTCATTGGATACATGAACTGGGCTGCTTTTGTAAGACGACTAAAAATCACGGTGTATGGCATGATATATTTGGCTGTCTACGGAAAGATGTAAAATTTGAAGCTTTTGGAAATATTGTCAATTTACATCCCTTTTTTTCGTCGTGCGTCGCTAATTACTTAAACCCACAGTGAGGGCACTACGTATCTGGGACTTTTATAGGCGAATGAAAATAGAAATTCCCACTTCTAACAAATAGTGTATGTAATTGAATATGATGTGTGTTTCCAGCGAACCCCAAGACGGTGTTCGCGTATAAGGACCACGGCCTGAAAGGCATCGTGGACGGCATGACCATCGACACCGACGGAAACCTCTGGGTCGCCAACTTTGATGGCAACCAGGTAAGAAGACAAGTTTTATTTTATGAATTACCTACGTACGTTAAGCGATACATATTATATTTTTTTCTGAAAACGATTCGTGGTGTATTTGATTTGAAAGTTTCACGTATAATACGTAGATATAATTCATTTAACATAGGTATTGTTATAATTTTCTTTATTTCGCTGCAATAAGGTTGATTTTAGTTTGTCGAGATATTTTGCTTTCGTCTTTGTGAGTATCTCCTACAATAATCTGTCAGTAACATGTCGCCGTAAGATTCATATCGGTCCCAGTAGTTGGTTGCTAAAGCGACAGATGCCTTGTAACAGTAATCGGAGCCGTCGCAGGTTTGATTCATGTTTGCTTCATTTTATGCATCGAGGTGTCGGACTAGCATAATTATAAAACCGTTGAAATCTAATGGATCAATTTTGTCCAGATATTAAGAATCGACCCTAAGAAGAGCAAGCTGCTGCAGAAGGTCCCGATCCCCGCGCTGCAGGTGACGTCGGCCGCGTTCGGCGGCGCGCGCCTGGACGTGCTGTACGTGACGTCGGCGCGCATGGACCGCGGCCGGCCGCAGCCGCCTCCCGCCCACACTGGGGCAAGCTGTATGAAGGCGATGCCCAAAATTGAATTTCTAAAATGAGGGTATTTCAAGAAACTTATGACAAAACATCAAAGTTCGATATATTTCGCATCACATAGCATTGATATTATCCATCCAAAGGTTATCAGTTCGCTAATATATTGCCACAAAGTTGATAGAATTGATAGTTGTTGCATTTGCACTATTTCGTCTGCGTGATTCAAGTGTACATAACTTCACTGTTATTGAAGTTATCCAAAAACTAAAATATGTCCAGTGAAGATCAAGGTCAGTACTATTATAAATAAAAGTCAAATAGGGCAAAAGTATTATATAATATTAGTAAATAACAATATATTTATTTTATTGTATTTTATAATTAAAGTAATGATATTTTAATTTTGCGCGAAGTTCTTTTGAAATGAATTAGTGTTATGTATAATACAAACCTTCATTTTTAAGAAACCAAACGCAATAGTGAAAGAACTTTGCGCAAATTCAAAATATTGCTTTCAATGCTATAACAGGCGCATAAGTATTTTTTTAATTATTTTCAGATATGTCGAAAAACGTCATTATCAGTAGAAAAACTTTAGTAGAAGTATTTTTTAAGAGTAAATATAAATCATTTGATAGTAAATTTAAAGAAATAATAGATTTTGTTGCTTCCCAAACGAATTGTCCTACGCAATCTCGTACAGATTTAACTTTACAACTGCGTAACTTCAAGCGACAATTTAACACGAAATGGTTACTACACGGTAAACATAGAGAAAGACTATTCGCTAATGAAAAGACTTGGTTGGATGGAAGTTGTAAATTTACACGTTTTGTAGTCATAAACTCAGGAAGGCCCACTTCAAATTTTAGTGACTCTAGCGAAAATTCAAAACGCAGAAAAACATCTAGTCTGCGTGCTGAGATGGATGCAGATTTTTTAACTTATGCAGCACAAATGAAGCTAAGGTCCTCAGGTAGAACCACAGAAGCACAAGTTATTAAAAAAATGTCAGTATGTCCCAAATACGCAAAAGACTGTTTTGACATATCTACCGAAATAAAGGTCAAGAAAATATCACCGCGGGAAGCACTTTCATTACTAATTGAGGCTCAACTATCTCGTAAACAATATGAAATTATCAGAAACTACGCTAAAGATATTTTTCCATCTTACAAGTTGGTGCAGGCAGAAAAGGCTCTTTGCTATCCGAAAGACGTTCAGGTTACAGAAACTGAAGCTGTCGTGCCCCTTCAGTCGTTGCTTGATCACACTGCCACTCGTCTGATACATTCACAAAAAAGTGTTCTTCTTACGCAGTCAATAAGCTCTTCGGATAAAATTGTATTGCATACGAAATGGGGTTTTGACGGAAGCTCCAGTCATACCCAATACAAACAAAAGTTTATTTCGGAGACTGCTGACGACAAATATATGTTTTTAAGTAGTCTCGTTCCATTAAGACTTTCGTATGAGAAAAATGATAGCACAGTTGTTTTGTGGCAAAATCCAAAGCCTTCTTCATCACGATTTTGTCGGCCGATAAGTCTCCAGTATCGTAAAGAAACTGATGAATTAGTCAAAGCAAAAAAACAAGACATTGATCAACAAGTTGAAAATTTGTCACCAACAAAGATTAAAGTGAATGAGAATGTATATGAAGTTGTGCATAAGGCTATTTTTACAATGGTGGATGGTAAATTATGTAATGCCCTCTCAGATACGAAATCTACATTGAAGTGTTATTTATGTAATGCCACCTCTAAAGAATTTAATAATTTAAATACTGTTCTGCAAAAACCCGTCAAAAATGATTTCATATCGTTTGGTTTATCAGTCTTACATTGCTGGATACGATTGTTTGAATTTTTTTTGCACCTTTCTTATAAATTACCCATTCAGGAGTGGCGTGTGAATAAAGAAAACAAAGAGACAGTAGAACAAAATAAAAAACGAATTCAGACTGAGTTTAGAAAACAACTATCCCTTATTGTAGACAAACCAAAACCTGGCTTTGGCAACAGCAATGACGGGAATGTGGCACGTATTTTCTTCCAAAACTTTGAAAAGTCAGCCGCGATAACACAGATTGATTCGCAGCTTATAAAACGATTCTACATAATATTGCAAACGATATCAAGTGGGTTTAAAATAAATTCACACAAGTTTCAAACATTTTGTCATGAAACTGCTTCTCTTTACGTAAGTCTGTATCCATGGATGCCAATGACACCTACAGTCCACAAACTTTTAATACATGGCCCTGAAATTGTTACCCAAGCTTTGTTGCCGATTGGTCAACTCAGTGAAGAAGCCCAGGAGTCTAGAAATAAGGATTTTAAAACGTACCGAGAACGTTTTAGTCGAAAAACATCCAGAACTGAAAATCTCATAGACATCATGAATCGCTTGTTCATATCCTCAGACCCCATCTTAAGCCTGATGCGCAAAGTGCCTAAAATGAAACGAAAACCCTTCGATCCGGAGGTTATTGAGATGTTAGAAGAAGAATAAAGGTTAATCATTAAGTTTATTACACTACTAACATTTTGGGTATTGCTTCCATATAGCTTGCCCCAGTGTGCGCCGGGGCCACCTTCAGCGTCACCGGCCTCGCCGCCAGGGGACACCCCAACTATAACGTGCTACTTGATTAAATTATCTTAATTTAATGCCGACTTTTATTTAACTCTACGACTTCTGACCACACCTAGGCACTAAACGGCAAACATTTTAAAAATATCGAAATGAGTAAGTTTTGCTTTTCATACCCAGTTAACGTCCTGTGGATCCTACGATGGTATTATAAAGACATTCAAATGATGCACAGAAACGGTCTCAAAAATATTTTTGTGGATACCTCATACTTGTCCTTATAAAGGAATGAACCCGCGACGCTGCTTCGACGCAGTGACTACTCGGCTATTTGTCCGCTCATTCGTCAGTTTCGTAATTTTTTGGCAATCAGGAAAACCAGTTAACATTTATTAACGCCGATATAATATTTTGGTAAAATATTTGATATAACAACAGATGCTTTGTAAACAAGACAAATAATATTAAATGCAGAATTTATCAAATTATTTTCTTATTTTGATGTATTTTAAAAAAGCTTGTTAACGATGATTTGCGTTTACAACAATCGCTTATCACTTGCTTATGCTCAGCATCAAGATATTATTATCGCAAGAAATGAAAAAAATATTTGCATTCATCAAAATGATAATTGAATAGTTGTATATTATTATTTATTACATAATTTACAGTAACCAGGCCCGGAGAAAAAAAAAGTGACTCAAAATATAGGTAGATAGAAATAAGTAGGTACCTACATACTTAAATACCGCTTAAGGGGCCTTCGCCGTAATCAATGGCTTTATGCAAGGAAGAAAATATGAAATAATTAAAAAAAAATGATTTAAAATTAAAACAACGCTTTTGTAAAAAACACTAAGCTACGAAGTGACCTTCTAATTTTCCCACGTTTTTAACACTCACTTCTTGCTTGTTTGTTTGTCGTTCCGGTTGGATTTTTGCAACTCAATTATGAGGCATTTCCCAATAAGCAGGCTGAAATTTTCGGGGTAGCTTCAAACCCGATGACATTGCCATTTTCAACTAATATAGGGCTGGACTATTTTGATAAAATTTGAATGGACATTTAGAAACGTGGGTTTTTCTTCCCACGTTAATTTAATTTTTATTTATTAAGGTATTCTCGATACGTTTGTGTGTCATTCAGAACAAAAATGATACATTCATTTTTGTTTTGAATGACTAGTATTAATATATTATGATCCTTTGACGTTTATAGAACGTGCTACTTTGTAGCCTAACTTGAATAAATGGATTTGATTTGGTATTATGAAACAAAGTATTTCTGTCCCAGATCGATGAACTTAAAACTACCATTCGGTATTATAATTTTAAATTCTAAAATATTTTTAACAACATTTTGATATCGGAGCAAGTGATTTTTCTTCCCTGGTTTTTTTTTGTCGCATAGCATTAGTAATTAGCCGCTGAAGCACTTCGTTCTTCTATACCTTGAGATACCTACATAAAATAATGGTATTATTAACTACCGAATCTATTCATGACTGAAAATAAAATACAGGATAACGGTTGATACTGAAACAAATTTTCGATTAATTGGAAAAATTATGTTGCAATACTATTACAACATAATTTTTGAACGTTTTGTTTTTGAGATAAAATGGGGTATATATATATCGTGCCGCTTAGAACCCCACACTTGTGCTCTTAGCAGTCTATAGACACATCAAAATAACTCATTTTATCTATTAATACTTGCTTACTTCCTACGTTATAATCATTGTGAGTATAATATAATTCGCTTTATTACAGATTTTTTTTTTTAATTATTTTGAGCCAAAATATACAGTTGACTGGCCTGTTGGTCTAGTGGTGAGTGACCCTGACTGCTATACCGGAGGTCGTGGGTTCGATTCCCACCCAGAACAAATTTTAATGTTTGTGTGATGAGCACGATCATTTGTTCTGTGTCTGGGTGTAATTTATCTATAACTAGCTGTTGCCCGCGACTTCGTCTGCGTGGTTAGAAGATATAAGTTATGACTTTTTCTTCGCTCCAATTGGTCGCAGCGTGATGATATATAGCCTAAAACCTCTCTCGATGAATGGTCTATTCAACACAAAAATATTTTTTCAATTTGAACCAGTAGTTCCTGAGATTAGCGCGTTCAAACAAACAAACTCTTCAGCTTTATATATTAGTATAAGTATATTAGTATATAGATGCCAACGATATCTTCGCTACGTTTCATCGATTTTTAATTTCTCGCGCGGAGATTTTAATATTACGATAACTCATTACCTATTCACTTTTTTGGTGTAGTGTAAAAGGCAATTTTGTTCTATATTACATGTATAATATATCTAACTTATTTATTTGGATAAGGATTAATACTGTATTGTTAAAAATAGGTTCGTAAATAACCCATAATTTTACTGTATTAAGAAAACACATAAAAATGGTTATTGTGGGTTATCCTTGGATAACCCACAATAACCATATATATATATATATACATATATAATATAAGATAGACATATACCACCGCGGACTTTTTTGTAGATTTATTAAAGAGGTACAAACCCGCCATACATAGTTTTGTTGTAACTCAAAAGGTTTTGGCAGCGTTCTCGAGGAAAGCTCTCGAATGGCTTAATTTTTTCCGACATGTTTAACTAATATCGTTGTAATATTGTTAGTTTACACAAAACCTAAACTTATTATACACTAAAACCTTCCTCAAGAATTGCTCTATCTATTGTTGAAAACCGCATCAAAATCCGTTGCGTAGTTTTAAAGATTTAAGCGTTCATAGGGACATTTATTTATTTATTTATTTATTTAATTATCACACTAATCTACCATTACAGGTTACTTAACCTAATGCGGTAGCTAGGACTAAACAAAGGTGTGAACTAGGGTTTCAAAGATTGAATTATTATGCACATAGTTGCAGGTCTAAATTCCAGCAACTGTTTTAATATAACATACAACATGATGACAGAAAAAGCGACTTTGTTTTATACTATGTAGTGATATGTATGTATGTATTTAGAAATATATAAGTAAGTTTATCAGTTGTCTGGTTACCATAACACAAGCTCTGCTTAGCTTGGGGATCAGATAACCGTGTGTGAGTTGTCCCCGGATTTATTATTTATTATATAGTTATTTTTATTAGCGTACCTACTTTGAACACAAGTATATTTGGAGGCCAGGTCTCGTAATTGCGGTATGCTTAATTAATAAAGGTTAGAAAAATATTTGGTAGGATTCCCAGGGCCTAATTGCAAAAGCAAATAACGTCACTTTGCAACACATTAACGAGGGCTGTTATGTTACAACAGTTACACTTGTGTCATCCGACACAATATTACCTATGGTGGTGATCAACCATTAAGGTTAGAAAATAGGGACGAGAATACTATAGAAAAAAACATGGTTAACTATGTTCTTGTGTCAAGATGGCGCCAGTGGTAACACAAGTACTAGATCCAGTAACCCTGGGCGAGGGTCCGCACTGGCACAGCGAGGACAATGCGCTGTACTTCATCAGCGGAGATGACTCCATTAACAAGTTTGAGCCAGATACAGGCAAACACGTTAAAGCCAAGTTAGGTAAGATTGTTAGTAGTCTCATTCCCCTTACAATAACAAACAAGGTTTATATTTATTATTCTCGATCTCATTTTCCAGAGACGTTAGCAAGTTTTATTCTACCAGTAGAAGGAAAGAAAAACCACTTCTTGATAACCCAAGGTCGCAAAGTCGTGGAGATCGAGTGGTCCGCAGGCGAGGGTTCTCCTAAGATTTTGAGAACTATTACAGAAGTTGACCACGAAAACCCAAAACACATGTTCAACGATGGAAAAGCGGATCCCCTGGGAAGACTATTTGCTGGTAAACTATACCTTATAGATCCGGTAGTGGCTATAGCTCCATCGTACAATGATCAGCAGAAGCAGCATCTTCGAAACCCAAGATCAAATAAATTATAAGTTGCCCAGCGCATGGTAGTGTCTCATCCTACCTGCAAAAGCGTACAAGTGCAGCTTTTTATATCACCAAGAACGCTGTTGGACTCGTTGAGTACCTATCCTATTAAAATATATATATTATTATTGCCTTGATCGGAGCATCAAGCAAGAGTATTACGGAGCGCTGATTCCAATTTAGCTTTTTATTTCTTGGATATTTCAAAGAGTCCAATATTAAACGATTACTATTTGTCCAGGTACTTTACACAGTGAAGCCAAGCCAGGTAGTGCTATACCCGGGTCGCTGTACCGCATCGACCCAGACGGCACCACCACCAAGCTGGAAACAGGCATCCAGTGCTCCAACGGGATGTGCTGGGATCTCAAGGAAAAGGCATTTTATTACATAGACTCTTTCTCAAACGCAATTAGAAGATACGACTACGATGTGGCGACGGGAAACATTTGTAAGTATTGAAATAGCCGGTCATACCGATTCAATCACAAACTCCCCTGGTTAGACTGACAAGGAAATAGAGATTAATCAAAATATCTGCTCATATTTGGGGTTCATTAATGTGGCAAGTGTCGTGAACAATAAGTAACACACTGTAGACAAGAGAGTGGACAGAATGCTTATCTTCTTTTATTTATTTTCTTGGGTTTTTAGTCATTATTCTTTCAGTGCCTTTTTGATACATGATTATGATTAAATAACCATAAGAATTTCACATAATTAATTTAGAATAAGAATATGTATACAGAATAATATGATACAGATATATTGTGCTGGTCTTCCGATTGTGTTCCGAAATGCGCACGGCTTGCAGGTGTTGCTTAATACCAATGCAGGAAAACTACCAGTGTCACTTTCTCAAATACCTTTCCTCATGATGAAAATGGTGGTAAATGTTTAAACGTTCCCTGTACAGGAAGTATCCTGTGCCCTGCTGCACACTTGTAACCTGGTTTTGCAATGTCTTGCGCCCAACAAAGCATGAGCACAGTTGCAGTGACAGAAAAATAATCTGTTAGAATCGCTGTTTGTTTCTTTACAGCGAACCTTACTATTGCGTTTTCATTGACTGAGAATGGACTGACTGGCTGTCCAGACGGCATGACCATCGACACCGATGGGAACCTGTGGGTCGCAGTCTTTTGGGGATCAAACGTAAGTGATTTAATGTTGGTAGATTTGTAGCAGCACTTCTTGATTTTAAAGAAGAGTGGGAATCGCCATGGTTCTAGTTTTGAACTCTATACTTTATAACCAAACAAAATCTTCACTATTATGATATTGTTTAGTTTGACTACATATAGGTTATCTTTCAAATGATCAAATTGTTAAAATATATTTATATCTGGTCTGTCTCCTCTGTAGGTTTTAAAAATAGATCCCAGAAAGAAGAAACTTCTGGAAACCATCGAAATCCCGGTTCCACAAGTGACGTCAGTGACTTTCGGGGGTCACAACCTAGACATCCTGTACGTGACCACTGCGGGTATAAACTATGCTGATAGAGGAATGCCGGATCCCCCATCGGGAGCAACGTACGCTGTCACAGGGCTCTCCGCCAGGGGGCTCCCTAACCTAAAAGTCCGGCTAATTTAGGTTTCAAATTATTGAGAATGCCTTTCATCGCGAAGATTTATTAACGAATGCTATGTAGATTAAATATTTTTGACGATATTCTTTGTTTTATTTAATGTTACTCCAATTGACTGGACTGTTGGTCTGGTCGCTACTCAGGTTGCTATACTGGAGGTCCTCCTATTTCCATCCAGCACAATGTGCCGAGCAGAACATTTTTTTCTGTGTTTCGATGTAATTTGTCTATATTATGAATGTGTATAGAAATAAATATATACTTAATGCTTATCAGTTGTCAATAACAAGTTTTTGTGGTAAATAAAATAAAATTTAAATTGGTTGGATTAGGTCCTTTCTATCGGGACTGAACGACTAGTTTCGGGCCAAAATGGCATCCATAATGAGACATTTTCCATTAATGATTATGGAGATTAAGGATATCTGTCACTGGTTGAGGATTACACAAGTTTTTGTATCGTTATCAAACTTGTTACAAAGCGTGCAGTCTCAATAAGCATGACCACTCAACTATCCGCACTAACAGTACTATAATAACATATTTTTTTGTATATTTGTGTCTGATAAGATAAGATGAGGTATATTATATAATTCGTGATCTTACTATTAAATATCAACACGCGTACCCCATAGTGGTTTTCCTGAAGACGCCAAGGAGGCCTTAAGAAACTATTAATTGTCAGTATAAATATATTATATTTTAAAATAATTATTTCTGTTTTACTGCAAGGATAGTCGAGTGGATGAGGTAACCACGCCAAAGTCAGTTCGCGCGACGTGTCGCGGGTTCGTACACCGCGTAGGACAAGCGTTTTTGTGACAGACGAATGCTTGACTTGAGTCTGGTTGTCTTTGTGCATGTGACTTGAGTGTTTGTGAAACCTCCGCGACACAAGGATTACAATCCTTAGTACGGGAGTCGTTTTTTTTAAGAAAGAAAAAACATTTAATTTAGTGAAACACACCCCACAAAAAAACCGCTTCAATGTACCTAATGTAAAGTGTCTTTACCGTCCTTTGGCTAAGGCGTCTTCTCTTTACTACCACATACAATCTCCAAAACATTAATTCTTGATAACAATCTCTTTCAATGATATAAGTATTGCACAATATTGACAAATAATTGATAAGGACGTCGCTGTTTACTAGTCAATATAACATTTAAATCTCCTAACACAGAGTCAGTTTGTTTCAAGATTCTGAATAATCTGGTCATAAGTACTTAACGGAACAAACATACTTATCACTTCAAGTACATAATAAAACGTGTTAATCAGATAGTGTGTGAAGTCTGCAAGTATTATTAGTCAATTGTATTCACAAGTAAGTGTGATGTTTTCTTTTAAAACGCTGCTGTTGCCATGACAACAGTTGTTTCATTTTCATTGGCTTTTTCATTGATCAGATCATTAATCCCATCATAGAGTATTAGCTGTATTAGCTGAGGACGGTGGGTGGTGGACTCGAGAGGAGGAGAGGAAAAGAGGAGCTCGTATCAGCTAAAATGAACATATCTTCGTTCCCTATCGTTGCAGATTGAATCGCTTATCATTACATCTCATTCTGCTCTCCGCTTTATAGTTCTCTCCTTTTTCTTTAAGAACTTGGAATAATATCCACTCTAAAATGTGGAGGTAGGCCGGATTAAAAAGATTGATCAATACTGGTCATATTATACAGCTGCTTCTTGCTACCTACTCCTAAGACGTCTGCTCAGCTTTTTCCTCCTTTACGTCAACAGATGGCGCCAATTGTGACACAAGCCACGGACCCTGTCCTGCTAGGCGAGGGCCCGCACTGGGACCACGAAGACAACGCCTTGTACTTCGTCGGCATCCCTGACTACACCGTCAACAAGTATGTGCCAGCTACTGGCACTCACACAAGCACGAAGTTTGGTGGGTTCATTGGTGTCTTTGCCTTATTTTTAAAGCGGTAGTTTCTTTATGCATGATGAACAATAGACCAAAACGAGGTGAGAGAAGGTGGTAGCTACCTGGCTTATAAAGAAAGAAAGAAATATCACCATCTATTCTCAGGAATATAAGGTGAAGTTAAATTTTAATTTCTAGAGTACATTCCTCACTTCATAATCCCTGTGGAGGGTAAGAAGAATCACTTCATGATCACACAGGCGCGCAAAATTGTGGAGATCGAGTGGTCGGGCGAGGACGGCGCAGCCAAGATTGTGAGGACTTTCGCAGAAGTGGACCACGACCAGCCGAACAACCAGTTTAATGATGCCAAAGCAGATCCCAGAGGACGACTGTTTGCTGGTAAAATTTATATATTCTTAAGTATGCAGATATAACAAGAAAAAATTTTGTGACAGGCTATGCTGACTCTTCAAGAGCAGGGTAGTGTACCCGTAACTTTGCTTAAAATTTGCATTATCTATTTGTTTACGACGACTAGATAGGAACATACCTAATTAACATCTGACTACTAGCGGCATCTTAATTCTACTCTTCTATGATATTCAAGGTACTATGGGTCCCAGCCTAGACATAAACAACATGACTGAAGCTGTAGGCTCCCTGTACCGCTTCGACGGTGACGGTACAGCACACAAGCTGGCGACAGGCATGAGGCTTTCCAACGGAATGTGCTGGGACCTCAAAGAAAGGGCTTTCTACTACTTGGACTCGCTGTTGTACACCATATGGAGATACGACTATGATGTGGAAACTGGAAACATTGGTGAGTAATATAGAAGAGAAATAGAGGCTCACTTTGGCTATTAAGAAAAACAGAAGAAGATTGTGTGGAAGGTGAGTTTAGGAATAAAAGGTATGCATGAGATATTGCGTATTGTGGATGAATGGAAGAAGAACACAAATTGCCATCGGGATCTATAGAAGAAGAAAATTGATTCTTTTTTTTATCTTTTAGTGGTGGAGCTAGAACTTCAGTTGAAATTTACTGATTAAAAGCAATCTTAGCATAGTTTAGAGAGAAATTAGACAAAAGAATAGGTATGTGCTTATCCCTATTATGTGAATGCTTTACAGCAAACCGCAGAGAAGTGTTCTCCCTGAAGGAGAATGGCCTCAATGGCTTGGCAGACGGAATCACCATCGACACTGATGGGAACCTGTGGTTCGCCATCTACAACGGATCCCAGGCAAGTTATTCTTGAAGTTTACGCTTTAGCTATGCAATATTCATCAAACTTACTTGGAGGAATCACACCACTGTATGAACTTGTGGTGTTAAGCTCCCTGCACACTTCTATTGGTGCAAATCGAACAATCATTGGGTTTTCATGTAGAGTATTATAATTATACACATTATTTTATTTAATTTACATGTTTGCATTTGTTTAAAATTTTCATAGATTGTGAAATTTGATCCACGAACCGGGAAACTTTTGGAACAAATCCCCATACCAGCGAAGGAAGTGACGTCATTGACCTTCGGAGGTCCCAACCTTGACGTGCTGTATGTGACTACTGGCAGAATAGACAAGTCCCCTCACCCTGCTGGGGCCATCTTCGCAGTCACAGGGATCGCCGCCAGGGGGCATCCTAATGTCAAGATTAAGTTAAATTGAATTTTTTACTCTGTTTTTGTTGAGAAACCTACTCGTATGTTGTATTTATTAAGTTTTTGTTAAGTCATATGTCATCAGAACTGATTAAAACTTTTTCAAAAATTCCTTTTTTCTTATTCCCGAACCATTTATAATACCTTTACTGGAAACTAAGTGTTGGTTAATAATATCGAAAAGAGATGATAAGAGGCTTGCTCAATATTAAAAAGAGATTTGCCTTAACCTGATCGTCATCTGTTGGAAGATTCATAATGTATTTTTATTAAACTTAATAACTTCAAGTTTAAGTGAAATACATTAATTCGTAGCAGCAATATGAACACTTATCATTGAAATATTTAATGGAAAGGAACATGGAACTTTTTTGCAAGCCTATATGTACACAGAATCGTCACAATTCTTGACAAGATATTCATCGTTTACTTTATAATAATACAATTCAAATATGAATGAAACCAAAAAAAAATTAAAATAAAATTATAATATAATATATACATTTCTTAAAGTCTATTTAATGAATTTATAACAAACTGGTAACATTACAATTTTTGTACCAGAAAGAGATCCAATATTTTTAATAAATCATTCAATCATATGAAAGTATATTTAATATCATGCCCAGCAAGATAGATTAAAATAAAATATATTTTACATTTTTATGCCATCTGCATAACTCTATCCTTCCCGTTTACTTTTAATCCCAAAGGTATCTTCAACCATAATCTTGCGATGTCGTTTGCCGAAACTGCATTGTCTGAAACTTCGCTAGTATCCAGGGTCTGTCAACTTTATTCTACGAACAGTAAGTAGGCGGGCGATACGGAGGAAGAGAGACCACAACAACGGAGTAAAAGAGATGAATATATGCGTTTATGTAATGTTGCCACCGGAAAAACAATTTCGTATTCTCCATATCATTATGCTTATTAAATGATTTTGATAGTAAACTGCCCTTGAAAATAATTATTGCTATTATTCTGATGCCAATCAAACATATTTTATTAAAAAATATGACATATTTTATTGATTATTAAATAATGAAAACCAAAAAAACTGGGATAGTGTGTGGCAACAATTATGTCTGAACTCTGAACAAGAAAACAAAATGTCTGCCGGCGTTTGCGCAGCATTTTATCTTGTTGGTGTGTTTATTTATGATAAATAAACTAGTTACATTTAATTCTATCTACTTTGATTACGTTGAGTCGAGGCTGCTCCACCGTGGTTGTGTTTTGGGGAAATTAATTATGTGTTTGTGAGATATGGACTCGGTGTTAAGACAGTGACTCTTGTTTGAATTTGTGTTTTATATCGCGTTGAGTTCGGAGAAAGAAAACACTAGAATCTGTTGCATGTGGTGGATCTTCATCTTCTAAAGATCCCACCATCACTATGCATTGCTAATGTATGTTTCCTAAATGAATTACTGAGTAATTATAATTGTTATCATGCTAAATAAAAATTTTTGTTTCATTGGACAGCTCTATTAAGATAAGTTTTAGAATTATGCACAAGTACACTGTGTTTCTCGATAGTGATTCTGTTTAAATGTCAACTATTGCTGAGCAAAAGTTTTCCATTTTGTAGGAAACTATCGAGAAACGCAGTGTACTTGTGCATATAAAATCCATAACAAAGAATTGAAATACATTGTAGTTTGAAATTCCCGCCCTAGCTTTTACTCTCTAGTTCTCGCGGGCTAAACTTAGATGGCGCTGGCCGGTAAGGAAAAATTTTCATCTAAAATTTGTATGGAGTCGTTATTCTTCCCTCTAGGGGTATATATGTTCTGTGCTAGTATCTAACTCATCCTGAATTTCAGATTAGGATGGCCCCTGGCCGAGAGTCCTGTGACGGCAAATGTTGCTCCAGAAGGGGGATCCGGCTTGCCTCCATAATCTAAACAAGCAGTAGTCACGTACAGGATGTCCAGGTTTGGACCTCCGAAGGTCGCTGATGTGACCTGCGGTACCGGCAGCGTGAACGTTTCCAGTAGTGTGTTCATTTTGGGATCTATTTTCAAAATCTGAAAAAAAGAACGTAGTTAGGTAACAGATGTGTTCCGAACGCTCTTGCTCAAAACAAATCTAGGATACTACACAACATGATTTGAAGTTACATACCTTTGATGACATCATGATAGCGACCCACAGGTTTCCGTCGGTGTCAATGGTCATACCGTCCGGGAGACCACTCAATCCAAGCTCTTTTAGTGAAAACACAACTGTAGGGTTCGCTGTTTACCAAAAATACACGAATTAACAAATTGATCAAAATCTTCTTAATGAACAGTCTATACTGGCACTAATATGTACTAAAACTATAAGTAAGGCGACTAAAGGTTAAAATTTAACACCTACATATGTCCCCAGTCTCCACGTCATAGTCGAATCTTTTTATATTATTGAGGAAAGTGTCAATGAAATAGAAGGCCTCCTCCTTGAGGTCCCAGCACAGGCCGTTGGAGCATTGCACGTCGCTAGCCAGCTTGGTGGTGGTGCCGTCAGGATCAATGCGGTATAGAGCGCCTATCTTTGGACTGT
This sequence comes from Trichoplusia ni, assembly GCF_003590095.1. Taxonomy (NCBI): domain Eukaryota; kingdom Metazoa; phylum Arthropoda; class Insecta; order Lepidoptera; family Noctuidae; genus Trichoplusia; species Trichoplusia ni. The sequence continues at coordinate 1,576,771 of NC_039490.1, read as the reverse complement.
CTGGGGAAGGATTTTCACCATAACTTCCTAAAAAGAACATTCGATTACACTTTTATAATAATAATAATAATTTATTTATTTCTCAGACAACAGAGGTCCACGGGTTAGTTACAGAAACACTTATAAAAGCTATGTTAGTAACACACACATAAAATATAATAATAAAACCTTAACATTACTCTTGCCTCACCAGTATTTGCATAAAGTGTTGCATAATAGGCGAGTCAAGTTTATTTGTTAACATCTCCAGAATGCCATTTGAGCTTGACCGTGCCCTTTGCAGAAGTGACGCCGTTTTAAGTCGTATCATGGCATAAAAGTCATGGGTGTGATGCTGTGCGAACATGTTTGAGGCACTACAGAAACGCGGCAAGCCCAAAAGCATTCTGAAGCCGTTATTGTACTGGATTCTCAATTTATCCAATACTCCACGCGTGTAACTAAACCACAGGCTACTCGTGTAGAAGGTTTGGCAATACGCTTTAAACAAAGTAACTTTTACCTCCTTACTACAGCGAGCAAACCTACGTGCTAACATATTCGCTCTCACAGCAAGAGCCCTGCGTTCCCTTTCAATATCTGCATGATCCCCAAGGTCATCCGTGACACAGTGCCCCAAATATTTAAACTGTGTCACTTTTTGAATTACCTGTCCGTTAAGCGTAATGACCGGCTCAAGGGATATTTTTTTGCTGACGCCCTTAAAGATCATGAAGACACTCTTTTTAGAGTTATACAAAAGACCGTGGCTTGCAGCGTATTTGGTACAGTAGTCTAAAAGTTCCCGTATTGCGTTGGCAGTTGGGCCGAGCAGCACCATATCATCCGCGTAGCTAAGGTTATTCACACAAATTCCATCAATCCAACATCCGATACGCTTGCTGCTTAGCCCAGCTATCAACTCATTTATATACAGACTGAAAAGCCTCGGCGAGGTAAGTCCCCCCTGCCTTACTCCGCATTCCAGCCTGTATGCGTCAGATAGTATGTTTTGCCATCTTACATTATTCACCTGGTTGGAGTACCAATACTGAAAAACACGTATTAATTCAGTAGGTACGCGTGCCTCCCTAAGCTTTTTCCACAAAATTTCATATGACACAAGGTCAAAAGCTTTAGAGAGGTCAAGGAAGCACGCATAAACTGATGTGTGTCTGTCAGTATAATATTTAACGGTTTGCTTTAGACTTAATATTGCGCTTTCAGTAGACAGTCCTGGCCTAAACCCGAACTGAGCGTCATGCAGATTTACAAATTTATCCAATATACCGTCCAGCAAACCGTCAAATACTTTGGCAATCACAGTAGCGAGTGATATAGGCCTGTAGTTATTAACATCTGTGATATCACCCGTCTTATTCTTTATAATGGGTACAACTAGCGTTTTCATTAGGTCCGGTGGTAGATAAGAGTGACTGACACATAAGGAATAAAACATAGATAACGACCTAGCACAATGAAAACCAGCATATTTTAAGTGCTCGATACTGAGACTGTCATGCCCTGGAGATTTTCCGCCCGACATTTTTTGTATCACGTTAGATATCTGCTTGGTTGTAAATCTGATAAGAGGGCAGTTCTGACTAATCTCAGTATCGAACACATCCTTCGAGGGGCCCAACGGCGAGATCACGCGAAAATGGTTTTTAAAAATATTCGCTATACCATTCTCTGTGCTACAGCCCGCAACTGTCACTGGAAGGGCTGGCTTAAGATCAATGCCAGTTGTGGATTTCCAAAATCGGCCAAAGTTCTTTGATGATCTGTGAGAAGATATTATGTCCATTTTTATTTGTTCTTGGTGATTTTGACACCATTTTAATTTTGCTTTGAAAATCTTTTGGCTTTCTCGCATATCATCCCAGACTCTGCCCGACATCGGTTTATTACAAAGAATCCATACCTGATACTTCTGCCTTGCCTCCAAGTGTGCAGCGCGGACATACTTGTTCCAGCCAATTACGCGTTTTTTACCTCGCGGCTGGTCTCCCTTGTAAGTTTGTTTAGCTGCGTCAGACATAACATCCACAATACTTTTATACATACTGTCAAGGCCACGTTTGTGTTCTTCAGAGTTGCATATTTTATCAGCGCACTTCATAAAAAGCTCTGGAAAGTGCATGCTCCGGAATTTACGATTACAGATATCAAAATATTCACTAATCTGATCACGGTCACGTTCTTTCCATTTTACTTTGTCACATAATGACTTAATGAGAGGCGATTTCTGGGCAACTGTACATAAGTTACACTCTATGACTAGCGGTAAATGATCGGACCAAAACACATCATATTCAATATAAACATTCACAACAGTTCGCCAGGCAGCCTGGGTTACAAAACAGTGGTCTAACCAGCGCCTGCTCCCATTCATGTCACTAACATAGGTATGGTTATCAGACCCTAGACCCAACGACTCCGTATCTGCACATATCCATAACTGATCTGTGCTATAGTTACATAGTTCATTCCAAAAAGGTTGATGTGGGTGAGAGTTATAATCTCCCATCATATAAACCGCTTCTACATCACTAGCATCAATAACAGCACTTAATTCGCTTAAACACTCAGTAAATTCGAAAAGGTTTTCTGCAGAATCGATTGGCATGTAAACACTGAACACTAATATTGCGCGGTCTTCTAAGCAAGCTTTTATAGCTGATATGCGAGTACTACTACACTCCACAACAGACACAGATTTGAAAATTCCTTTTCGCCATAATACTGCCACTCCTCCAAACGGTCGTCCTGTCAAAATTCCTGCCGAGGTATCTACTGCCGATTTTCCAGTATAATCAAACTGGTCATGTATACTTCCAAGTATGTTTAAATCATGAGGCAGAAGCCATGTCTCCTGCAAAGCCACTATGTCAGCTGTTTTGCATAAGTACCTAACGCTTTCAATAGATCTTTTTAGGGATTTACAGTTGAATGTCACAAACTTCGTATTTATATTTGTATCTATTTTGTTCATCATGGTAGTTTTGCCCCTGTTGATCCTTTTTCTAATGCGTCCTCTTTGTTTATAGTACTACGAAACTGTACAAAGCGCCTAAAACAGATACCATCCGGCCACATTTCATCATTTAAAAATAATCGTAATTTATGGCTGGAAACGTAACATATAAAAGAATTATAGTTCTTGTTTTTCTTCATATTTATTTTTTCTAATGAGACTGAGTCCTGAGTTCTGTTCCAAATGTATTGTTTAATATCCTCTTCTCTCGATTCTTTACACACATTAGATATATACAAAGGAATTCTACTTATTTGAGCGGCTCTAAACATGCTGTTAGAATCATTTGTGGCCTTTCCAGTGTTACTAATAAATCTATTCCTTCGCTTCCTTCCGTATTGAACTTTAGTCCATTCATCTGTGTCTCCTACTTTTTGTTTACATTCGCTACTCGATTTCAATACGTCCGCTACAGATAATCTCGATTGCACGATGGCGGGACCATCGCCCGCGCCAGCGCTCTCGCCGTGATTCACACATTTGTCGACCAGTGAGCGAGACGCGACAATCGTAGTGGTATCGTCGGAGGCGCGTGCGCCTACGGATACCGGTTTTACGTTCGAAACCACGGTATGGGCCTCCACGCGCCCGCTTGTGGCGCTCTGAGAAATAACAGCTGGTTCACTGGTACTAATTGAAGTTGACAATTTGTTAACGAGGGTATGCACTGGATTGTTTGCGACTTCTACCTGTATTTTCACTGGTGATTGTGAATGATCGCGTATGTAATTATCATTTTTTGATTCCAATGTAATGTGGCTAAGGCCCATTGGCCGACTTTCGCACTCAATTTTTTCTAATAAATGTCCACCCCTCTTGTCGTTTATAGGATTGAAGTCGAACTCACTCAATGACTGCGTTCGCATAGCAACTTGAAATTCACATAATTGTTCTTTCGTGACACACTCAGTTTTTAAATACTTAATCTCCTCCTGTAGAATTAATATATCTCTTAGCACTCGTGTTGCATCTAAGTGGTCAAAAGTGACCGGCGGTAGTCTATGCAAATCTTTAGCAACAAACGTTGGAAACTTTTCTGGGTCCGCAGCCTCTGTATGCTTCATTAAATCAATAATGTCTTGTAAATCCCTACTGGACTTCCCTTCTTTTCTTCTGGACTTCATTTTTGTTGTTGATACCGCTTCAAATAACAACTTTTTAGCAGCTAACACTTCCTCATTGGTGAACGCTGTATCACATATCCTGACAAGCGTTACTTCGTCCATCACACTGATTTTATTTTGCATAAACGCGAGTACTTCATTAATTACAATATTGCACGAGCTACATTTTACTACATTCGAATTCATCTTTACTCGACGCGCGCGAGCGGTTCGCCGCTCGGTTGACCGTGAACTGTACAACTAAACTCATTTATTTTTGTATCTTTCCTTATTCTTAATTTAGTAAGGTAGATTATACTTGTGATCTTCAGCCAAGAGTTTTCCTTTAGGGTTAAAGGGAAAATAATAAGCATATCCAACTTACCAGTAACCAACCTCCCGCGGGGATCCGCTTTCCCATCGTTGAGCACGTTTGTCGGGTGTTCATGGTCCACTTCTGTGACAGTTCTCAGAATCTTGGGAGGGCTCTCGTCCCCGGACCACTCGATCTCCACCACTTTACGGCCTTGAGTGATCAGGAAGTGGCTTTTCTTTCCCTCAACAGGTAGAATGAAATGGGGCTCCAGCTCTGAAAGTTAAGACTGGAATGTGAGCAATTATTAATGACAACTTGGCTGGCAGGAGCTGGATGGGAGCAGCCGAAGATAGATCTCGATGTGCAATTGGGGAGTCCAATGTCCAGAAGTGGACGATTACGGGCTGATGAGGTTGATTAATGACAATTATTTGTAACTGGTTTTAGTAATTTGAGCTTAGTTTAATGTCGACTATTCCAGAAACTAGACTGTGATAGTTTTGCTAATTGTTTTGTTAAGTATTGCCGCTAGATAGTCGTTGTCGTTGAACATCGCGTCGCCGCCTAATGGTATTGATAACTTATCAGAGTACTTTCACAAAGCGCTCGCTTTCGGGCCTAATGCCACATATAAAAGTAATAAACGGGAGCTGCATCTGCCAACAAACTGCATTACAGTTTGGCAGAAGTATTATGTGCACGTAATTATTGCAAAATTATTGCAGTTATGACAGCGCGCTGCATGTATCTGATGTCTCTCTTCATCAGCTTGAGCATGTAGAGCTTATCTGCAGTGGTGATAGGCCTTCTGTCATTCAATCAGACGAAAGATTTTTTTAGTCAAATACCCTATTTAAGGTGTGTGGGTACAAACATAAATACTTTTATTATTTGAGCTAAAAAGGGAACCTCCGACCTTAAAAGCTGTTTCCTCAACGCCACTTCCACTTAAACAAAATGAGTGACTTTTTAAAACATAAAAAATACACAGAGGAATACTAAACATAGAGTTTCATTCATGTCGTCAAACTTTACCTAGCGTCGCCTTGACATGTTTGCCAGTGTCCGGCTCGTACTTATGGATGGTGCGGTCGCTGATGCTGACCAGGTACAGCGCGTTGTCCTCGCTGTGCCAGTGCGGAGCCTCGCCCAGGGTCAGAGCCTCGATCGGCAGTTGAGTTATGACGGGGGCCATCTTCAGACTATAAAAAGTACTATCTTCGAAAACATTAGTCAATGTGAAGAAAAACAAATAGTTGAAATAGTAACTCACACTGTATCACGGTCAGTTTAGTTAATGTCACGAGAACAACTGTGGAGTATTATATTAGTAAACATGTTCTGATTATATACCCGTAGCCCACCAGGACTGGTGTGTTATCTTATCTGTCAAACTCGGTGAAAAGTAATGTCTGTATCCGCGTCCAATTATATTAGAATTGTTTTTGTTTGTTTAGTGCATCTATATAATGAACTTATGTAGGTATTGAAATTAGACAATAAGTTCAGTTTATAAGGGTGTGATTACCTAAATCCTTAATTTACAAATACGTAAATTAAGGAGTAGGTACGTCGCGGGTTCGATCAACGCGTGAGACAAGCATTTTTGTGACAGATGTATGCTTGTCCCGAGTCCTGAGATTAAATTCCCTACTTCGACTTTTTTTACTAAATGAGAAATAACTTCTTTCATTGTTTATTTGTTTAAACGAATATTGTTTTTGAATCACCACCGTTTAATTGACAGCGTCAGAACCCCCAGGAGCACAGCGCATGTGCAGACGATGCTGGATCTCGTGCAGCTTCATGCCCAGAAAAAAACAAAAGATTTTTGTTGAATTAGTCTTCAGCCAAAAGTTTTCCTTTAGGGTTAAAGGGAAAATAACAAGCTGGCATATCCAACTTAATGCGACTGGTATATTTTGAAATAAGTTCTGATGTCAAGCAATTAAACCTATATTTCATCATTTATAATTGTTTTTTGCATACCGATGTGTTGTAAAACTAAGCAGGACTAGGCAATTTATAGTTTTAAATTAAGGGTCATTGCACACTAAGATGCGATTGTTCTATTGTCGAGACACTATCTCCGATGCACCCCGCGGCATCACACTGTTTATGATTTCAACTTTTTGCGTCAGTTGTTGACGTATCTTTCAGTATTGTCGCGTCGCGTCTCGGAGTGACTGGACCTTAAGTTGTCACGAGGTAAGTATCTTATCTATTATTTGTTTGTTTATTTATAAGGAAAACGCATTAAGTTTTTAGGGTTCTATACATCAAAACTCTAACTTAGGTGTTTGGCCACTTTGTTAAAACAGCCTGAGTCTCGCAGGGAATGCGCGATCCTGGGGCTCTGGCTAAAGCTCTGGAAGGAGTCCAGGGTGTTCGTAGTCGGTTAGAGATGTCTGTATTTTCAGCCCATTTTATACGAACTAAAATAATTTAAGTTTACATGCTCATACCAAATATTTGACAAAGAGGATTAATACCTACAGAATATTCCCGTTCGAGGTTAAGAAATATGGCAAAAAACAAACATCATAATTGGCAACATATTATAGGTAGCAGTAGTGTTAAAATAATCTATATTGTGACAGTTTTTTGTGCTTTGTGCTGCTACGGAACCATCGCCGCGCGTGCCCGACTTGCGTCTGCCAGATTTTTTATCTACAATGGGGCTTGCACACAAGTTCCTAAGCGTTAAGTTCATTATCGGATTGGGGATATCCTGGTGCGGTAGCCGTATGATATTATAATAACTACATATTGTAAAGTTCATGAGATCTAACAGAAGTTTGGCTGATTTTTAATGATCCTTACAATAATCTGACTCAGTCGCACGGCAGCTGCAAAGATGGTACGTTTAAGAATTTAAAGACAAACGGGTCGCATTAGTAGCATTAATGTTGGCCACTAACAAGTTCAAATTGATTTACAAAGCGGGCAGTATGTAGTTTACCGTCAAGTTTTGTGTGCTTACCAATGGCGTCGCTGTCTTCAAGGAATCAAACGTAAGTAATTTAACCGCGCTAATTTTTGGGGAAATTTTACATAGAATTCGTTAATTTACAATTAAGTACTTACCTTAATGGTTTTGGGTAAGAATCATACAAAAAAAAGCTAATCTTATTTCAGTTATGGGTGAATTTCCCGGACCCAAAAATTGCGTGGCATCGATGAAATCGGTACTAAAAAGCATTGTTATAATGTTCTAACATTTTTTTTTAGGTAGATGACATAAAAATCTATCTGTAGCACTAAATATTTTATTAATATAATTAATAGGTTTTCCAAAAAAAAAAGTTAAACCACATAATCTTTCATCGCCGTGTTTGTCCACGACTCACCTTGATGTATTAAAGTCATCATTGATCAAAAATGTATCGTTATTTATATTAAAACTTAGTTTTATTTGGTTCGTGAATAGTTAGAGTATTGACTCGGAATACATTTATTCAAATATTTACACAATACAACGTATGGTTAATAAAAAACCATTTGTCCCAGAACTACCTTTCATCGCCATGTCCTAAACATATTTGAGAATATTGCATATTCTAACGTTTTGCGTCGCTCCCGTTTTGCGTTAAACGTTGCATATAAGTAACGTCGAAAGGCTAGACAAGGAACGACGTGTGTACGTGCCTGCGTTTTCGAGCTATAATTAAAAGTATTCAATTTTTTTGGTACTGGACATTTTTTATTTCATCGCCGTGGATAGGTCTAACTTCTATTTCAATAAGTTTTTAATCTCGATTGAGCTTTCAATACAATGCCATTTATATTTAGCTTATTTGTAAAGTGTTCATTACTGTGAATTATTACCAGTTTTTTAGTAAATTGAATTATACCCCTTGATTTTCATCGCCGTGCTCTCATTTCCGTGGTTTCCGTGGACAAAATTTGCTATGGCAATGAAAAAAAAATACACGGGAATGAAAAAAATATCATCGCCGTGCCTTGTAAAACAGTTTCCTTTCATTGCCGTGGCCACGTGTTTCATTTCCGTGACTTATGTTTGTTTCGCCACTAGACAGGAATGTATCTATTTATAGTTATATTATAAAAATAATATCATGTGTGACTGGATTTTTACACATTATATTCTATTATTATTGCGTATAAATTAATAGTATTTATTTTTGTTTCAATGATTAACTTTATCATTTAAATATTCTTGTACACTATAATAACATTTCATTGCCATGGACGCCTGTTTCATTGCCGTGCATGCATGTTTCATCGCCGTGGCACGGAATTTTCAATCCTGTATATCTCGTTAGTTTTTTAAGCTATCTGCTACATATTAAGCAAAACTGCATATCTGATCGAAAACTTGAGAAAACACTATTTTTTATTGTTCTAAAGTTGAAGAATAAAAAATCCACGGAAATGAAGATTTTTTTGGACCTGTTGAAATTCACCCTTATTTAATTTGGTTTTACAAGACTTATTCTTTAGTTTTACCTTATCCTGATTCCGCAGATGGCGTCAATGACTATAACCAGAGATCCAAACTCGGATATACAGCACATGGGCGCAGATTGTGAATCTTTAAAAAAAATTGAACCGCTTTCGGTCGTAGTTCATCTCTGAGATCTTCACAAGAGCATGCGAATTTAAAAACCATGTTAGTATAACACTTTCGCGACAAACTGATTTCTGCTCTAGGAGGAAAAGACTCCGCGCTGTCGGCTGTTGTGGCTACTGTGCCGGGAAGTGTGGGATTTTTTAGCCTAGTTCTGTGAAACAGTTTACAAAAAGTGGCGACGGAGCGCGTTCCCCACGCTCCTGCCATACTTCTACGAGAAGATCCAAGAGATCCTGTGCGACGGGCCGGACGGTGTGTCTGTCACAGCCCTAAGACAGGATAGATAATAGGAATGATGAAGGTTGAGGTTCAGTCTGTAAGAATCGAGGGAATATCCCTGACAAAATCACTTTAGCAAAAAAAAAGCGAGGGAATTATTATTTGACATTCGTAGCAGACTTGACATTTGTAGTAAGTGGGACTTTACATTCGTTCATAGTTTGCTTGAGATTCGTAGACCACTTGTATTCCGTGCTTTGACGTTAGTGGTAAATGAAATTTGTATACGAAGCAAAAAGGTCATCAGGAGAAAAGTGCATCACACATTGATCGTACCTCTCTTGAAAAGTGTAATTGTTTACTCATTTTAATTTAATCTTTATTGCTATATAATATATATGTATCCCTGCAAATAACAATCCAATGTAGATTGCACATTTGCGAAACACTCAACAAAACCTCTACTTTAACAATCTTGTTTTAACGATTTGGAGAAACCCTATGGAAATATTGAGTTTATTTAATATTTTTTTTTTTTCATTTCCCCTCAAAGTTCGAAGGTATATAATTAAATTAAGGTATAAGTACTTTAAAATAAATTCCAGCTCTATGGCAAATAAAAACATGAAGAGAAAGTTCTCCTTTAACACTGCTCTCCGGCTTGCATGTGAACCCGGTTTGGTTAAGCTTCAAATATGGAAATGCCATTTCATTTCGATAAGCCAGAGTAGTCCATTGACGTGATTACTACATACTCACGCCTATCATTTGGGTATAGGAGCTGATTTAGTACCTGCTATCGAACTTAATCAATCTGGATTTGATATCCAATGTTATCAGGGTCGTTAGCTGTCGATCGATCACTGATTCACTGAACTGCACAATTGGCGCAAATTTCGAGTTCCAAGCCCCCAACTTGATCTCAATTCGATTGAAAAATAAATCATTTGTATCGGTAGTAAGTATCCTGTTCTTATAGAATCTTTAACGATGTCAATTTTATCTCAAAAACCATGTTTACCTCGCCAGGTGGTCTACTTATTCTTAAATCACATTATCAGAAGATATCTTATCTATCCTAAATTTGCCTGTTCATTCCTCGAAGACAAAAATTATAACAATCATTGTGATACTGCATACTCTACACGTGTCATGCTTTCACAAGTACCAGTGTTTTATGAGGAGAAATTGATATAGGATTAACTGATTTGTAATTATGAATCTGCCTGACTTCGGCAATAGTAAAATACTATCTTCATGGGTGTAATATAGCGTAAGTTGACAGGTACGCTTAGCGTATGTTAACTGACACATGTATGTTGTTGTAACAACTTCAGCGGGTATAAACTTTGATGGTATACTGGGTTCCCTTTCGGGGGAAATGTTCTGTATCATAGGGATCTGATAGAGGGAACCGAATCCTAAAGTTAGGCTGGAATAGGCAGGCAGGATCAGTTAGACAGTTGTGACCAAAGGCTCAGTTACTACATAGGTGATTGAGGAATCTGAAGAAACAATAAATGTTTACTGAGCTGAATAAAGAGTTTACTTTTACTTTAATATGTTTTTAATTATTATCAACTAAGTAGGCAAACTGGATGTAACAAAATGAACTTGGAACGTTCCGAATGGTCCTGCATACTACGCTAGGAAAGCGGATACATTATAATTAGATGTCTTAGCATATTAACGCATTTAAAGTATAAATTACAACCTGGAATAAATCATTTATTTGGTGCATGCGGTAGAGTTATTATCTTTAACGCAACGACCTTAAGAAAGAATTTCTTCGGGTCACGATCACAGGCTGTATTTCATATGTGTATTACAATTCTCACTAATGATAAAATTATCTTTATTACCTCCTTCATTATCGATAATATTCTGATTTATTAGTATGCCTCGACAGGTGTTACGTTATCAGTAGATATCTAAAATATGTCAAAAAAATGTCTATTCATTCATACAAACAATACCTGTACAACTCCTTTAACTAAACACGATCACACACCTGTACGAAGGCATTCATTTATATTGTTACTTCCGCGTCCTTACTCCTTCCATCCTTTCTCCTTCTCCCCAGTAGAACGCCTGATATCCGTAGCATACTTGGCCCACGTAGCATATTTGACATGCGTGGCTTATTTGCTACGATTTTTGATTTGACATTCGTAGCACATTTAGCTTACGAATAAGCGTACTTGCGAAATAGAACATTAAGGTACCTAGCAAGTAGTATTCTTAGCTTATAGCACGCACGACCTTCTTAGCAGAAAGGACCTGATACGTTTGATAAATGATTTTACCAATGGTATTTCAATTCGTTTATTAGTGTCATACTAACAAGATTATTCTTAAGTCTTTTTTTTGAAAACGGGGTTCGCAAAAGAAATCCGGATTAGAAGTGTTAATTTTTGAAGGAAGGTTACTCCTGGTCTTACGTATCGGCGGACCAACATTGAGTTTTATAAACATCATTATTAAATATTCAGAAAATAAATTGCCTTTGACACAACAGAAATTCTACACATAAGTAAATGCAATTCGGTTTTACACACACTTACAAATTAAAGAAAACATGACCCTTCTTTTGGCAGTCATGATATAAATCATAACACTCTACGTAACAATTGCGTTCAATAACTTATACCATCGTTGGTCCCCACACATCAACAGGCGAAGCGCACACGGGGCAGCTAGTAAAACATAATTATGGTTACTAATCGTTTGTTTAATGAAAATAAAGTTATTAAAAATTATCACAGGTTTCTTCAGTTTCCGTTAAACCGTAAATGTCAATCACATTCCTTCAGGGATTCAACGAAATAGGCACATCTGTTGGATCTGACCCTTATAGAAGTTTTTTGCTTCGTTTCCTAGTGTCGACCACTAATATAGCCTGACTTTAAGATTAGGATAACCCCTCGCGTTCATCCCTGTGATGGCGTACGTTGACCCCGCCGGGGGATGCTGTTCCGGTCTGCCTTCCAAGGCTAAGCTCGCAGTGGTCACGTATAACACGTCCAGGTTTGGACCTCCAAAGGTCGCCGACGCCACCTGCGCCACTGGGAGGGGGATCTTTTCCACAACCTTATTTTGTCTTGGATCTATTTTCAGCATCTGAGGAAGAGAACTCTTTGTAAGGAAAAAAGGGAAAGCGTTCAGTAGTAGAAAGTGAACCATGGGAAAACAAAGCTCACGCAAAGTTGTCGGTCAATCCTCTCAACACCAAAACAGAGTACTTACACCTGTTTCCCAGAAAGCAGCGACCCACAGGTTCCCGTCGGTATCGATGGTCATGCCGTCTGGAGAGCTCGTCAATCCATGTTTTTCAAATGAAAACGCAACTGTAGGATTCGCTGAAAAGAATGAGTCGCACGTCAATAAAATTTGCATCTCACCCAGATTAATAATTTGCAATTCACACAGCCCAGTAGCTAAGCAGCAGTTTGAGGTTTCATTTTTTCATTGGGTAGTAGTTTTACTTGAAAATAAAAATAACCCATATTGCAGCATATTAAATGAGAGGCAAATTATTAAGTTTAAAAAGAACTTTGGTTCAAAAAAGTGCAGATGATGACTGGCAGTCTTTATGAGTAAGTCAAGCCTATTCATCTAGCAAATGCAAATCAATATTTTCCATTCGAATAGGACGGCCCAATTGGTATTTAGAACTTGTTACTGTCAGTAAGTTTGTAATACTTACAGATGTTTCCAGTCTCAACGTCGTAGTCAAATCTTTGGACAGTGAAGGTCAAAGAGTCTATGTAATAGAAGGCTTTCTCCTTGAGGTCCCAACAAAGCCCGTTGGAGCAAACGATGCCCGACGCCACTTTGTTTGTGGTGCCGTCAGGGTCGATGCGGTACAGGGATCCATCCTTTGCTCTGTTAGGAGCGAGAACGTCATCAACAATAATTCCTGGAAAAACATTCATGTGTTAAAATTACCTACTAATGCTGATACAATAGTCTTAAGTGGTTCAGTTTACTTTCTAGAAGAACCTAATAAAA